>NW_026689744.1:0-45213 GCF_943734765.1 Anopheles ziemanni | reverse complement strand
GAATTTCTTAGAATTTATGAAAAATCGACTAAGTCCGAGATGCCTTTAAGTAGGGATGCTGTATTGAGATGGGAGATGAAGGAGATCAAGATTCATCTCCATGCAGCATCCCATTCATCTCCCAGCATCCTAACATATGAATTTCTTAGAATTTATGAAAAATCGACTAAGTCCGAGATGGCTTTAAGTAGGGATGCTGTATTAAGACGGGAGATGTAGGAGATCAAGATTCATCTCCATGCAGCATCCCATTCATCTCCCAGCATCCTAACATATGAATTTCTTAGAATTTATGAAAAATCGACTAAGTCCGAGATGCCTTTAAGTAGGGATGCTGTATTAAGATGGGAGATGAAGAAGATCAAGATTCATCTCCATGCAGCATCCCATTCATCTCGCAGCATCCTAACATATGTTTTTCTTAGAATTTATGAAAAATCGACTAAGTCCGAGATGCATTTAAGTAGGGATGCTGTATTAAGATGGGAGATGAAGAAGATCAAGATTCATCTCCATGCAGCATCCCATTCATCTCGCAGCATCCTAACATATGTTTTTCTTAGAATTTATGAAAAATCGACTAAGTCCGAGATGGCTTTAAGTAGGGATGCTGTATTGAGATGAGAGATGTAGGAGATCAAGATTCATCTCCATGCAGCATCCCATTCATCTCGCAGCATCCTAACATATGAATTTCTATGAATTTATGAAAAATCGACTAAGTCCGAGATGCCTTTAAGTAGGGATGCTGTATTGAGATGGGAGATGTAGGAGATCAAGATTCATCTCCATGCAGCATCCCATTCATCTCCCAGCATCCTAACATATGAATTTCTTAGAATTTATGAAAAATCGACTAAGTCCGAGATGCCTTTAAGTAGGGATGCTGTATTGAGATGGGAGATGAAGAAGATCAAGATTCATCTCCATGCAGCATCCCATTCATCTCCCAGCATCCTAACATATGAATTTCTATGAATTTATGAAAAATCGACTAAGTCCGAGATGCCTTTAAGTAGGGATGCTGTATTGAGATGAGGGATGTAGGAGATCAAGATTCATCTCCATGCAGCATCCCATTCATCTCGCAGCATCCTAACATATGAATTTCTATGAATTTATGAAAAATCGACTAAGTCCGAGATGCCTTTAAGTAGGGATGCTGTATTAAGATGGGAGATGAAGAAGATCAAGATTCATCTCCATGCAGCATCCCATTCATCTCCCAGCATCCTAACATATGAATTTCTTAGAATTTATGAAAAATCGACTAAGTCCGAGATGCCTTTAAGTAGGGATGCTGTATTAAGATGGGAGATGAAGAAGACCAAGATTCATCTCCATGCAGCATCCCATTCATCTCGCAGCATCCTAACATATGTTTTTCTTAGAATTTATGAAAAATCGACTAAGTCCGAGATGCATTTAAGTAGGGATGCTGTATTAAGATGGGAGATGAAGAAGATCAAGATTCATCTCCATGCAGCATCCCATTCATCTCGCAGCATCCTAACATATGTTTTTCTTAGAATTTATGAAAAATCGACTAAGTCCGAGATGGCTTTAAGTAGGGATGCTGTATTGAGATGAGAGATGTAGGAGATCAAGATTCATCTCCATGCAGCATCCCATTCATCTCGCAGCATCCTAACATATGAATTTCTATGAATTTATGAAAAATCGACTAAGTCCGAGATGCCTTTAAGTAGGGATGCTGTATTGAGATGGGAGATGTAGGAGATCAAGATTCATCTCCATGCAGCATCCCATTCATCTCCCAGCATCCTAACATATGAATTTCTTAGAATTTATGAAAAATCGACTAAGTCCGAGATGCCTTTAAGTAGGGATGCTGTATTAAGATGGGAGATGAAGAAGATCAAGATTCATCTCCATGCAGCATCCCATTCATCTCCCAGCATCCTAACATATGAATTTCTATGAATTTATGAAAAATCGACTAAGTCCGAGATGCCTTTAAGTAGGGATGCTGTATTAAGATGGGAGATGTAGGAGATCAAGATGCATCTCCATGCAGCATCGCATTCATCTCCCAGCATCCTTACATATGAATTTCTATGAATTTATGAAAAATCGACTAAGTCCGAGATGGCTTTAAGTAGGGATGCTGTATTGAGATGAGAGATGTAGGAGATCAAGATTCATCTCCATGCAGCATCCCATTCATCTCCCAGCATCCTAACATATGAATTTCTTAGAATTTATGAAAAATCGACTAAGTCCGAGATGCCTTTAAGTAGGGATGCTGTATTAAGATGGGAGATGAAAAAGATCAAGATTCATCTCCATGCAGCATCCCATTCATCTCGCAGCATCCTAACATATGTTTTTCTTAGAATTTATGAAAAATCGACTAAGTCCGAGATGCCCTTAAGTAGGGATGCTGTATTAAGATGGGAGATGAAGAAGATCAAGATTCATCTCCATGCAGCATCCCATTCATCTCGCAGCATCCTTACATATGTTTTTCTTAGAATTTATGAAAAATCGACTAAGTCCGAGATGCCTTTAAGTAGGGATGCTGTATTGAGATGGGAGATGAAGAAGATCAAGATACATCTCCATGCAGCATCCCATTCATCTCACAGCATCCTAACATATGTTTTTCTTAGAATTTATGAAAAATCGACTAAGTCCGAGATGCCTTTAAGTAGGGATGCTGTATTGAGATGGGAGATGAAGGAGATCAAGATTCATCTCCATGCAGCATTCCATTCATCTCCCAGCATCCTAACATATGAATTTCTTGGAATTTATGAAAAATCGACTAAGTCCGAGATGCCTTTAAGTAGGGATGCTGTATTAAGATGGGAGATGAAGAAGATCAAGATTCATCTCCATGCAGCATCCCATTCATCTCCCAGCATCCTAACATATGAATTTCTTGGAATTTATGAAAAATCGACTAAGTCCGAGATGCCTCTAAGTAGGGATGCTGTATTAAGATGGGAGATGAAGAAGATCAAGATTCATCTCCACGCAGCATCCCATTCATCTCGCAGCATCCTAACAAATGTTTTTCTTAGAATTTATGAAAAATCGACTAAGTCCGAGATGCCTTTAAGTAGGGATGCTGTATTGAGACGGGAGATGAAGAAAGTCAAGATTCATCTCCATGCAGCATCCCATTAATCTCGCAGCATCCTAACATATGTTTTTCTTAGAATTTATAAAAAATCGACAAAGTCCGAGATGCCTTTAAGTAGGGATGCTGTATTAAGATGGGAGATGGAGAAGATCAAGATTCATCTCCATGCAGCATCCCATCCATCTCGCAGCATCCCTAATTATATTTTCTAAGAATTTATGAAAAATCGACTAAGTCCGAGATGCCTTTAAGTAGGGATGCTGTATCGGGATGGGAGATGAAGAAGATCAAGATTCATCTCCATGCAGCATCCCATTTATCTCGCAGCATCCTAACATATGAATTTCTTGGAATTTATGAAAAATCGACTAAGTCCGAGTTGCCTTTAAGTAGGGATGCTGTATTAAGATGGGAGATGAAGAAGATCAAGATTCATCTCCATGCAGCATCCCATTCATCTCGCAGCATCCTAACATATGTTTTTTTAAGAATTTATGAAAAATCGACTAAGTCCGAGTTGCCTTTAAGTAGGGATGCTGTATTAAGTTGGGAGATGAAGAAGATCAAGATTCATCTCCATGCAGCATCCCATTCATCTCACAGCATCCTAACATATGTTTTTCTTAGAATTTATGAAA
Organism: Anopheles ziemanni; assembly: GCF_943734765.1. NCBI lineage: Eukaryota > Metazoa > Arthropoda > Insecta > Diptera > Culicidae > Anopheles > Anopheles ziemanni. Next base: position 41,466 of record NW_026689744.1, on the reverse strand, counting down.
AATCGACTAAGTCCGAGATGCCATCAAGTAGGGATGCTGTATTAAGATGGGAGATGAAGAAGATCAAGATTCATCTCCATGCAGCATCCCTTTCATCTCGCAGCATCCTAACATATGTTTTTCTTAGAATTTATGAAAAATCGACTAAGTCCGAGATGCCGTTAAGTAGGGATGCTGTATTGAGATGGGAGATGAATAAGATCAAGATTCATCTCCATGCAGCATCCCATTCATCTCGCAGCATCCTAACATAAGTTTTTCTATGAATTTATGAAAAATCGACTAGGTCCGAGATGCCTTTAAGTAGGGATGCTGTATTAAGATGGGAGATGAAGAAGATCAAGATTCATCTCCATGCAGCATCTCATTCATCTCACAGAATCCTAACATATGAATTTCTTAGAATTTATGAAAAATCGACTAAGTCCGAGTCGCCTTTAAGTAGGGATGCTGTATCGAGATGGGAGATGTAGAAGATCAAGATTCATCTCCATGCAGCATCCCATTCTCCTCGCAGCATCCTAACATATGAATTTCTTAGAATTTATGAAAAATCGACTAAGTCCGAGATGCCTTTAAGTAGGGATGCTGTATTAAGATGGGAGATGAAGAAGATCAAGATTTATCTCCATGCAGCATCCCATTTATCTCCCAGCATCCTAACATATGTTTTTCTATGAATTTATGAAAAATCGACTAGGTCCGAGATGCCTTTAAGCAGGGATGCTGTATTAAGATGGGAGATGAAGAAAATCAAGATTCATCTCCATGCAGCATCCCATTCATCTCGCAGCATCCTAACATATGAATTTCTAAGAATTTATGAAAAATCGACTAAGTCCGAGATGCCTTTAAGTAGGGATGCTGTATTAAGATGGTAGATGAATAACATCAAGATTCATCTCCATGCAGCATCCCATTCATCTCGCAGCATCCTTACATATGTTTTTCTTAGAATTTATGCAAAATCGACTAAGACCGAGATGGCTTTAAGTAGGGATGCTGTGTTGGGATGGGAGATGTAGGAGATCAAGATTCATCTCCATGCAGCATCCCATTCATCTCGCAGCATCCTTACATATGAATTTCTTAGAATTTATGAAAAATCGACTAAGTCCGAGATGCCTTTAAGTAGGGATGCTGTATTAAGATGGGAGATGAAGAAGGTCAAGATTCATCTCCATGCAGCTACCCCTTCATCTCGCAGCATCCCAACATATGAATTTCTATGAATTTATGAAAAATCGACTAAGTCCGAGATGGCTTTAAGTAGGGATGCTGTATTGAGATGAGAGATGTAGGAGATCAATATTCATCTGCATGCAGCATCCCATTCATCTCGCAGCATCCTAACATATGAATTTCTATGAATTTATGAAAAATCGACTAAGTCCGAGATGCCTTGAAGTAGGGATGCTGTATTGAGATGGGAGATGAAGAAGATCAAGATTCATCACCATGCAGCATCCCATTCATCTCGCAGCATCCTTACACATGTTTTTCTAAGAATTTATGAAAAATCGACTAAGTCCGAGATGCCTTTAAGTAGGGATGCTGTTTTAAGATGGGAGATGAAGAAGATCAAGATTCATCTCCATGCAGCATCCCATTCATCTCCCAGCATCCTAACATATGTTTTTCTTAGAATTTATGAAAAATCGACTAAGTCCGAGATGCCTTTAAGTAGGGATGCTGTATTAGGATGGGAGATGAAGAAGATCAAGATTCATCTCCATGCAGCATCCCATTCATCTCCCAGCATCCTAACATATGAATTTCTTAGAATTTATGAAAAATCGACTAAGTCCGAGATGCCTTTAAGTAGGGATGCTGTATCGAGATGGGAGATGTAGGAGATCAAGATTCATCTCCATGCAGCATCCTAACATATGAATTTCTTAGAATTTATGAAAAATCGACTAAGTCCGAGATGCCTTTAAGTAGGGATGCTGTATTGAGATGAGAGATGTAGGAGATCAAGATTCATCTCCATGCAGCATCCCATTCATCTCGCAGCATCCTAACATATGAATTTCTTAGAATTTATGAAAAATCGACTAAGTCCGAGATGCCTTTAAGTAGGGATGCTGTATTAAGATGGGAGATGAAGAAGATCAAGATTCATCTCCATGCAGCATCCCATTCATCTCCCAGCATCCTAACATATGAATTTCTTAGAATTTATGAAAAATCGACTAAGTCCGAGAAGCCTTTAAGTAGGGATGCTGTATTAAGATGGGAGATGAATAAGATCAAGATTCATCTCCATGCAGCATCCCATTCATCTCCCAGCATCCTAACATATGAATTTCTATGAATTTATGAAAAATCGACTAAGTCCGAGATGCATTTAAGTAGGGATGCTGTATTAAGATGGGAGATGAAGTAGATCAAGATTCATCTCCATGCAGCATCCCATTCATCTCCCAGCATCCTAACATATGAATTTCTTAGAATTTATGAAAAATCGACTAAGTCCGAGATGCCTTTAAGTAGGGATGCTGTATTAAGATGGGAGATGAAGAAGATCAAGATTCATCTCCATGCAGCATCCCATTCATCTCCCAGCATCCTAACATATGAATTTCTTAGAATTTATGAAAAATCGACTAAGTCCGAGATGGCTTTAAGTAGTAATGCTGTATTAAGATGGGAGATGTAGGAGATCAAGATTCATCTCCATGCAGCATCCCATTCATCTCGCAGCATCCTAACATATGAATTTCTATGAATTTATGAAAAATCGACTAAGTCCGAGATGCCTTTAAGTAGGGATGCTGTATTGAGATGAGAGATGTAGGAGATCAAGATTCATCTCCATGCAGCATCCCATTCATCTCGCAGCATCCTAACATATGAATTTCTTAGAATTTATGAAAAATCGACTAAGTCCGAGATGGCTTTAAGTAGGGATGCTGTATTAAGATGGGAGATGTAGGAGATCAAGATTCATCTCCATGCAGCATCCCTTTCATCTCGCAGCATCCTAACATATGAATTTCTATGAATTTATGAAAAATCGACTAAGTTCGAGATGGCTTTAAGTAGGGATGCTGTATTGAGATGAGAGATGTAGGAGATCAAGATTCATCTCCATGCAGCATCCCATTCATCTCGCAGCATCCTAACATATGAATTTCTATGAATTTATGAAAAATCGACTAAGTTCGAGATGCCTTTAAGTAGGGATGCTGTATTGAGATGGGAGATGTAGGAGATCAAGATTCATCTCCATGCAGCATCCCATTCATCTCCCAGCATCCTAACATATGAATTTCTATGAATTTATGAAAAATCGACTAAGTCCGAGATGCATTTAAGTAGGGATGCTGTATTAAGATGGGAGATGAAGTAGATCAAGATTCATCTCCATGCAGCATCCCATTCATCTCCCAGCATCCTAACATATGAATTTCTTAGAATTTATGAAAAATCGACTAAGTCCGAGATGCCTTTAAGTAGGGATGCTATATTAAGATGGGAGATGAAGAAGATCAAGATTCATCTCCATGCAGCATCCCATTCATCTCCCAGCATCCTAACATATGAATTTCTTAGAATTTATGAAAAATCGACTAAGTCCGAGATGGCTTTAAGTAGGGATGCTGTATTAAGATGGGAGATGTAGGAGATCAAGATGCATCTCCATGCAGCATCCCATTCATCTCCCAGCATCCTAACATATGAATTTCTATGAATTTATGAAAAATCGACTAAGTCCGAGATGCCTTTAAGTAGGGATGCTGTATTGAGATGGGAGATGTAGGAGATCAAGATTCATCTCCATGCAGCATCCCATTCATCTCCCAGCATCCTAACATATGAATTTCTTAGAATTTATGAAAAATCGACTAAGTCCGAGAAGCCTTTAAGTAGGGATGCTGTATTAAGATGGGAGATGAAGAAGATCAAGATTCATCTCCATGCAGCATCCCATTCATCTCCCAGCATCCTAACATATGAATTTCTATGAATTTATGAAAAATCGAATAAGTCCGAGATGCCTTTAAGTAGGGATGCTGTATTGAGATGGGAGATGAAGAAGATCAAGATTCATCTCCATGCAGCATCCCATTCATCTCCCAGCATCCTAACATATGAATTTCTTAGAATTTATGAAAAATCGACTAAGTCCGAGATGGCTTTAAGTAGGGATGCTGTATTAAGATGGGAGATGTAGGAGATCAAGATTCATCTCCATGCAGCATCCCATTCATCTCCCAGCATCCTAACATATGAATTTCTTAGAATTTATGAAAAATCGACTAAGTCCGAGATGGCTTTAAGTAGGGATGCTGTATTAAGATCGGAGATGAAGAAGATCAAGATTCATCTCCATGCAGCATCCCATTCATCTCCCAGCATCCTAACATATGAATTTCTTAGAATTTATGAAAAATCGACTAAGTCCGAGATGGCTTTAAGTAGGGATGCTGTATTAAGATGGGATATGTAGGAGATCAAGATTCATCTCCATGCAGCATCCCATTTATCTCCCAGCATCCTAACATATGAATTTCTTAGAATTTATGAAAAATCGACTAAGTCCGAGATGCCTTTAAGTAGGGATGCTGTATTGAGATGAGAGATGTAGGAGATCAAGATTCATCTCCATGCAGCATCCCATTCATCTCGCAGCATCCTAACATATGAATTTCTATGAATTTATGAAAAATCGACTTAGTCCGAGATGGCTTTAAGTAGGGATGCTGTATTGAGATGAGAGATGTAGGAGATCAAGATTCATCTCCATGCAGCATCCCATTCATCTCGCAGCATCCTAACATATGAATTTCTATGAATTTATGAAAAATCGACTAAGTCCGAGATGCCTTTAAGTAGGGATGCTCTATTAAGATGGGAGATGAAGAAGATCAAGATTCATCTCCATGCAGCATCCCATTCATCTCGCAGCATCCTAACATATGTTTTTCTTAGAATTTATGAAAAATCGACTAAGTCCGAGATGCCTTTAAGTAGGGATGCTGTATTAAGATGGGAGATGATGAAGATCAAGATTCATCTCCATGCAGCATCCCATTCATCTCGCAGCATCCTAACATATGAATTTCTATGAATTTATGAAAAATCGACTAAGTCCGAGATGCATTTAAGTAGGGATGCTGTATTAAGATGGGAGATGAAGAAGATCAAGATTCATCTCCATGCAGCATCCCATTCATCTCGCAGCATCCTAACATATGTTTTTCTTAGAATTTATGAAAAATCGACTAAGTCCGAGATGCATTTAAGTAGGGATGCTGTATTAAGATGGGAGATGAAGAAGATCAAGATTCATCTCCATGCAGCATCCCATTCATCTCCCAGCATCCTAACATATGAATTTCTATGAATTTATGAAAAATCGAATAAGTCCGAGATGCCTTTAAGTAGGGATGCTGTATTGAGATGGGAGATGTAGGAGATCAAGATTCATCTCCATGCAGCATCCCATTCATCTCGCAGCATCCTAACATATGTTTTTCTTAGAATTTATGAAAAATCGACTAAGTCCGAGATGGCTTTAAGTAGGGATGCTGTATTGAGATGAGAGATGTAGGAGATCAAGATTCATCTCCATGCAGCATCCCATTCATCTCGCAGCATCCTAACATATGAATTTCTATGAATTTATGAAAAATCGACTAAGTCCGAGATGCCTTTAAGTAGGGATGCTGTATTGAGATGGGAGATGTAGGAGATCAAGATTCATCTCCATGCAGCATCCCATTCATCTCCCAGCATCCTAACATATGTTTTTCTTAGAATTTATGAAAAATCGACTAAGTCCGAGATGCATTTAAGTAGGGATGCTGTATTAAGATGGGAGATGAAGAAGATCAAGATTCATCTCCATGCAGCATCCCATTCATCTCGCAGCATCCTAACATATGTTTTTCTTAGAATTTATGAAAAATCGACTAAGTCCGAGATGCATTTAAGTAGGGATGCTGTATTAAGATGGGAGATGAAGAAGATCAAGATTCATCTCCATGCAGCATCCCATTCATCTCCCAGCATCCTAACATATGAATTTCTATGAATTTATGAAAAATAGAATAAGTCCGAGATGCCTTTAAGTAGGGATGCTGTATTGAGATGAGAGATGTAGGAGATCAAGATTCATCTCCATGCAGCATCCCATTCATCTCGCAGCATCCTAACATATGTTTTTCTTAGAATTTATGAAAAATCGACTAAGTCCGAGATGGCTTTAAGTAGGGATGCTGTATTGAGATGAGAGATGTAGGAGATCAAGATTCATCTCCATGCAGCATCCCATTCATCTCGCAGCATCCTAACATATGAATTTCTATGAATTTATGAAAAATCGACTAAGTCCGAGATGCCTTTAAGTAGGGATGCTGTATTGAGATGGGAGATGTAGGAGATCAAGATTCATCTCCATGCAGCATCCCATTCATCTCCCAGCATCCTAACATATGAATTTCTTAGAATTTATGAAAAATCGACTAAGTCCGAGATGCCTTTAAGTAGGGATGCTGTATTAAGATGGGAGATGAAGAAGATCAAGATTCATCTCCATGCAGCATCCCATTCATCTCCCAGCATCCTAACATATGAATTTCTATGAATTTATGAAAAATCGACTAAGTCCGAGATGCCTTTAAGTAGGGATGCTGTATTAAGATGGGAGATGAAGAAGATCAAGATTCAGCTCCATGCAGCATCCCATTCATCTCCCAGCATCCTAACATATGAATTTCTATGAATTTATGAAAAATCGAATAAGTCCGAGATGCCTTTAAGTAGGGATGCTGTATTGAGATGAGAGATGTAGGAGATCAAGATTCATCTCCATGCAGCATCCCATTCATCTCCCAGCATCCTAACATATGAATTTCTTAGAATTAATGAAAAATCGACTAAGTCCGAGATGCCTCTAAGTAGGGATGCTGTATTAAAATGGGAGATGAAGAAGATCAAGATTCATCTCCATGCAGCATCCCATTCATCTCGCAGCATCCTTACATATGTTTTTCTTAGAATTTATGAAAAATTGACTAAGTCCGAGATGCCTTTAAGTAGGGATGCTGTATTAAGATGGGAGATGAAGAAGATCAAGATTCATCTCCATGCAGCATCCCATTCATCTCGCAGCATCCTAACATATGTTTTTCTTAGAATTTATGAAAAATTGACTAAGTCCGAGATGCTTTTAAGTAGGGATGCTGTATTAAGATGGGAGATGAGGAAGATCAAGATTCATCTCCATGCAGCATCCCATTAATCTCGCAACATCCTAACATATGTTTTTCTTAGAATTTATGAAAAATCGGCTAAGTCCGAGATGCCTTTAAGTAGGGATACTGTATTAAGATGGGAGATGAAGAAGATCAAGATTCATCTCCATGCAGCATCCCATTCATCTCGCAGCATCCTAACATATGTTTTTCTTAGAATTTATGAAAAATCGACTAAGTCCGAGATGCCCTTAAGTAGGGATGCTGTATTGAGATGGGAGATGTAGGAGATCAAGATTCATCTCCATGCAGCATCCCATTCATCTCGCAGCATCCTAACATATGTTTTTCTTAGAATTTATGAAAAATCGACTAAGTCCGAGATGGCTTTAAGTAGGGATGCTGTATTGAGATGAGAGATGTAGGAGATCAAGATTCATCTCCATGCAGCATCCCATTCATCTCGCAGCATCCTAACATATGAATTTCTATGAATTTATGAAAAATCGACTAAGTCCGAGATGCCTTTAAGTAGGGATGCTGTATTGAGATGGGAGATGTAGGAGATCAAGATTCATCTCCATGCAGCATCCCATTCATCTCCCAGCATCCTAACATATGTTTTTCTTAGAATTTATGAAAAATCGACTAAGTCCGAGATGCATTTAAGTAGGGATGCTGTATTAAGATGGGAGATGAAGAAGATCAAGATTCATCTCCATGCAGCATCCCATTCATCTCGCAGCATCCTAACATATGTTTTTCTTAGAATTTATGAAAAATCGACTAAGTCCGAGATGCATTTAAGTAGGGATGCTGTATTAAGATGGGAGATGAAGAAGATCAAGATTCATCTCCATGCAGCATCCCATTCATCTCCCAGCATCCTAACATATGAATTTCTATGAATTTATGAAAAATCGAATAAGTCCGAGATGCCTTTAAGTAGGGATGCTGTATTGAGATGAGAGATGTAGGAGATCAAGATTCATCTCCATGCAGCATCCCATTCATCTCGCAGCATCCTAACATATGTTTTTCTTAGAATTTATGAAAAATCGACTAAGTCCGAGATGGCTTTAAGTAGGGATGCTGTATTGAGATGAGAGATGTAGGAGATCAAGATTCATCTCCATGCAGCATCCCATTCATCTCGCAGCATCCTAACATATGAATTTCTATGAATTTATGAAAAATCGACTAAGTCCGAGATGCATTTAAGTAGGGATGCTGTATTAAGATGGGAGATGAAGTAGATCAAGATTCATCTCCATGCAGCATCCCATTCATCTCCCAGCATCCTAACATATGAATTTCTTAGAATTTATGAAAAATCGACTAAGTCCGAGAAGCCTTTAAGTAGGGATGCTGTATTAAGATGGGAGATGCATAAGATCAAGATTCATCTCCATGCAGCATCCCATTCATCTCCCAGCATCCTAACATATGAATTTCTATGAATTTATGAAAAATCGACTAAGTCCGAGATGCATTTAAGTAGGGATGCTGTATTAAGATGGGAGATGAAGTAGATCAAGATTCATCTCCATGCAGCATCCCATTCATCTCCCAGCATCCTAACATATGAATTTCTTAGAATTTATGAAAAATCGACTAAGTCCGAGATGCCTTTAAGTAGGGATGCTGTATTAAGATGGGAGATGAAGAAGATCAAGATTCATCTCCATGCAGCATCCCATTCATCTCCCAGCATCCTAACATATGAATTTCTTAGAATTTATGAAAAATCGACTAAGTCCGAGATGGCTTTAAGTAGTAATGCTGTATTAAGATGGGAGATGTAGGAGATCAAGATTCATCTCCATGCAGCATCCCATTCATCTCGCAGCATCCTAACATATGAATTTCTATGAATTTATGAAAAATCGACTAAGTCCGAGATGCCTTTAAGTAGGGATGCTGTATTGAGATGAGAGATGTAGGAGATCAAGATTCATCTCCATGCAGCATCCCATTCATCTCGCAGCATCCTAACATATGAATTTCTTAGAATTTATGAAAAATCGACTAAGTCCGAGATGGCTTTAAGTAGGGATGCTGTATTAAGATGGGAGATGTAGGAGATCAAGATTCATCTCCATGCAGCATCCCATTCATCTCGCAGCATCCTAACATATGAATTTCTATGAATTTATGAAAAATCGACTAAGTTCGAGATGGCTTTAAGTAGGGATGCTGTATTGAGATGAGAGATGTAGGAGATCAAGATTCATCTCCATGCAGCATCCCATTCATCTCGCAGCATCCTAACATATGAATTTCTATGAATTTATGAAAAATCGACTAAGTTCGAGATGCCTTTAAGTAGGGATGCTGTATTGAGATGGGAGATGTAGGAGATCAAGATTCATCTCCATGCAGCATCCCATTCATCTCCCAGCATCCTAACATATGAATTTCTATGAATTTATGAAAAATCGACTAAGTCCGAGATGCATTTAAGTAGGGATGCTGTATTAAGATGGGAGATGAAGTAGATCAAGATTCATCTCCATGCAGCATCCCATTCATCTCCCAGCATCCTAACATATGAATTTCTTAGAATTTATGAAAAATCGACTAAGTCCGAGATGCCTTTAAGTAGGGATGCTATATTAAGATGGGAGATGAAGAAGATCAAGATTCATCTCCATGCAGCATCCCATTCATCTCCCAGCATCCTAACATATGAATTTCTTAGAATTTATGAAAAATCGACTAAGTCCGAGATGGCTTTAAGTAGGGATGCTGTATTAAGATGGGAGATGTAGGAGATCAAGATGCATCTCCATGCAGCATCCCATTCATCTCCCAGCATCCTAACATATGAATTTCTATGAATTTATGAAAAATCGACTAAGTCCGAGATGCCTTTAAGTAGGGATGCTGTATTGAGATGGGAGATGTAGGAGATCAAGATTCATCTCCATGCAGCATCCCATTCATCTCCCAGCATCCTAACATATGAATTTCTTAGAATTTATGAAAAATCGACTAAGTCCGAGAAGCCTTTAAGTAGGGATGCTGTATTAAGATGGGAGATGAAGAAGATCAAGATTCATCTCCATGCAGCATCCCATTCATCTCCCAGCATCCTAACATATGAATTTCTATGAATTTATGAAAAATCGAATAAGTCCGAGATGCCTTTAAGTAGGGATGCTGTATTGAGATGGGAGATGAAGAAGATCAAGATTCATCTCCATGCAGCATCCCATTCATCTCCCAGCATCCTAACATATGAATTTCTTAGAATTTATGAAAAATCGACTAAGTCCGAGATGGCTTTAAGTAGGGATGCTGTATTAAGATGGGAGATGTAGGAGATCAAGATGCATCTCCATGCAGCATCCCATTCATCTCCCAGCATCCTAACATATGAATTTCTTAGAATTTATGAAAAATCGACTAAGTCCGAGATGGCTTTAAGTAGGGATGCTGTATTAAGATCGGAGATGAAGAAGATCAAGATTCATCTCCATGCAGCATCCCATTCATCTCCCAGCATCCTAACATATGAATTTCTTAGAATTTATGAAAAATCGACTAAGTCCGAGATGGCTTTAAGTAGGGATGCTGTATTAAGATGGGATATGTAGGAGATCAAGATTCATCTCCATGCAGCATCCCATTTATCTCCCAGCATCCTAACATATGAATTTCTTAGAATTTATGAAAAATCGACTAAGTCCGAGATGCCTTTAAGTAGGGATGCTGTATTGAGATGAGAGATGTAGGAGATCAAGATTCATCTCCATGCAGCATCCCATTCATCTCGCAGCATCCTAACATATGAATTTCTATGAATTTATGAAAAATCGACTTAGTCCGAGATGGCTTTAAGTAGGGATGCTGTATTGAGATGAGAGATGTAGGAGATCAAGATTCATCTCCATGCAGCATCCCATTCATCTCGCAGCATCCTAACATATGAATTTCTATGAATTTATGAAAAATCGACTAAGTCCGAGATGCCTTTAAGTAGGGATGCTCTATTAAGATGGGAGATGAAGAAGATCAAGATTCATCTCCATGCAGCATCCCATTCATCTCGCAGCATCCTAACATATGTTTTTCTTAGAATTTATGAAAAATCGACTAAGTCCGAGATGCCTTTAAGTAGGGATGCTGTATTAAGATGGGAGATGATGAAGATCAAGATTCATCTCCATGCAGCATCCCATTCATCTCGCAGCATCCTAACATATGAATTTCTATGAATTTATGAAAAATCGACTAAGTCCGAGATGCATTTAAGTAGGGATGCTGTATTAAGATGGGAGATGAAGAAGATCAAGATTCATCTCCATGCAGCATCCCATTCATCTCGCAGCATCCTAACATATGTTTTTCTTAGAATTTATGAAAAATCGACTAAGTCCGAGATGCATTTAAGTAGGGATGCTGTATTAAGATGGGAGATGAAGAAGATCAAGATTCATCTCCATGCAGCATCCCATTCATCTCCCAGCATCCTAACATATGAATTTCTATGAATTTATGAAAAATCGAATAAGTCCGAGATGCCTTTAAGTAGAGATGCTGTATTGAGATGGGAGATGTAGGAGATCAAGATTCATCTCCATGCAGCATCCCATTCATCTCGCAGCATCCTAACATATGTTTTTCTTAGAATTTATGAAAAATCGACTAAGTCCGAGATGGCTTTAAGTAGGGATGCTGTATTGAGATGAGAGATGTAGGAGATCAAGATTCATCTCCATGCAGCATCCCATTCATCTCGCAGCATCCTAACATATGAATTTCTATGAATTTATGAAAAATCGACTAAGTCCGAGATGCCTTTAAGTAGGGATGCTGTATTGAGATGGGAGATGTAGGAGATCAAGATTCATCTCCATGCAGCATCCCATTCATCTCCCAGCATCCTAACATATGTTTTTCTTAGAATTTATGAAAAATCGACTAAGTCCGAGATGCATTTAAGTAGGGATGCTGTATTAAGATGGGAGATGAAGAAGATCAAGATTCATCTCCATGCAGCATCCCATTCATCTCGCAGCATCCTAACATATGTTTTTCTTAGAATTTATGAAAAATCGACTAAGTCCGAGATGCATTTAAGTAGGGATGCTGTATTAAGATGGGAGATGAAGAAGATCAAGATTCATCTCCATGCAGCATCCCATTCATCTCCCAGCATCCTAACATATGAATTTCTATGAATTTATGAAAAATCGAATAAGTCCGAGATGCCTTTAAGTAGGGATGCTGTATTGAGATGAGAGATGTAGGAGATCAAGATTCATCTCCATGCAGCATCCCATTCATCTCGCAGCATCCTAACATATGTTTTTCTTAGAATTTATGAAAAATCGACTAAGTCCGAGATGGCTTTAAGTAGGGATGCTGTATTGAGATGAGAGATGTAGGAGATCAAGATTCATCTCCATGCAGCATCCCATTCATCTCGCAGCATCCTAACATATGAATTTCTATGAATTTATGAAAAATCGACTAAGTCCGAGATGCCTTTAAGTAGGGATGCTGTATTGAGATGGGAGATGTAGGAGATCAAGATTCATCTCCATGCAGCATCCCATTCATCTCCCAGCATCCTAACATATGAATTTCTTAGAATTTATGAAAAATCGACTAAGTCCGAGATGCCTTTAAGTAGGGATGCTGTATTAAGATGGGAGATGAAGAAGATCAAGATTCATCTCCATGCAGCATCCCATTCATCTCCCAGCATCCTAACATATGAATTTCTATGAATTTATGAAAAATCGACTAAGTCCGAGATGCCTTTAAGTAGGGATGCTGTATTAAGATGGGAGATGAAGAAGATCAAGATTCAGCTCCATGCAGCATCCCATTCATCTCCCAGCATCCTAACATATGAATTTCTATGAATTTATGAAAAATCGAATAAGTCCGAGATGCCTTTAAGTAGGGATGCTGTATTGAGATGAGAGATGTAGGAGATCAAGATTCATCTCCATGCAGCATCCCATTCATCTCCCAGCATCCTAACATATGAATTTCTTAGAATTAATGAAAAATCGACTAAGTCCGAGATGCCTCTAAGTAGGGATGCTGTATTAAAATGGGAGATGAAGAAGATCAAGATTCATCTCCATGCAGCATCCCATTCATCTCGCAGCATCCTTACATATGTTTTTCTTAGAATTTATGAAAAATTGACTAAGTCCGAGATGCCTTTAAGTAGGGATGCTGTATTAAGATGGGAGATGAAGAAGATCAAGATTCATCTCCATGCAGCATCCCATTCATCTCGCAGCATCCTAACATATGTTTTTCTTAGAATTTATGAAAAATTGACTAAGTCCGAGATGCTTTTAAGTAGGGATGCTGTATTAAGATGGGAGATGAGGAAGATCAAGATTCATCTCCATGCAGCATCCCATTAATCTCGCAACATCCTAACATATGTTTTTCTTAGAATTTATGAAAAATCGGCTAAGTCCGAGATGCCTTTAAGTAGGGATACTGTATTAAGATGGGAGATGAAGAAGATCAAGATTCATCTCCATGCAGCATCCCATTCATCTCGCAGCATCCTAACATATGTTTTTCTTAGAATTTATGAAAAATCGACTAAGTCCGAGATGCCCTTAAGTAGGGATGCTGTATTGAGATGGGAGATGTAGGAGATCAAGATTCATCTCCATGCAGCATCCCATTCATCTCGCAGCATCCTAACATATGTTTTTCTTAGAATTTATGAAAAATCGACTAAGTCCGAGATGGCTTTAAGTAGGGATGCTGTATTGAGATGAGAGATGTAGGAGATCAAGATTCATCTCCATGCAGCATCCCATTCATCTCGCAGCATCCTAACATATGAATTTCTATGAATTTATGAAAAATCGACTAAGTCCGAGATGCCTTTAAGTAGGGATGCTGTATTGAGATGGGAGATGTAGGAGATCAAGATTCATCTCCATGCAGCATCCCATTCATCTCCCAGCATCCTAACATATGTTTTTCTTAGAATTTATGAAAAATCGACTAAGTCCGAGATGCATTTAAGTAGGGATGCTGTATTAAGATGGGAGATGAAGAAGATCAAGATTCATCTCCATGCAGCATCCCATTCATCTCGCAGCATCCTAACATATGTTTTTCTTAGAATTTATGAAAAATCGACTAAGTCCGAGATGCATTTAAGTAGGGATGCTGTATTAAGATGGGAGATGAAGAAGATCAAGATTCATCTCCATGCAGCATCCCATTCATCTCCCAGCATCCTAACATATGAATTTCTATGAATTTATGAAAAATCGAATAAGTCCGAGATGCCTTTAAGTAGGGATGCTGCATGGAGATGAGAGATGTAGGAGATCAAGATTCATCTCCATGCAGCATCCCATTCATCTCGCAGCATCCTAACATATGTTTTTCTTAGAATTTATGAAAAATCGACTAAGTCCGAGATGGCTTTAAGTAGGGATGCTGTATTGAGATGAGAGATGTAGGAGATCAAGATTCATCTCCATGCAGCATCCCATTCATCTCGCAGCATCCTAACATATGAATTTCTATGAATTTATGAAAAATCGACTAAGTCCGAGATGCCTTTAAGTAGGGATGCTGTATTGAGATGGGAGATGTAGGAGATCAAGATTCATCTCCATGCAGCATCCCATTCATCTCCCAGCATCCTAACATATGAATTTCTTAGAATTTATGAAAAATCGACTAAGTCCGAGATGCCTTTAAGTAGGGATGCTGTATTAAGATGGGAGATGAAGAAGATCAAGATTCATCTCCATGCAGCATCCCATTCATCTCCCAGCATCCTAACATATGAATTTCTATGAATTTATGAAAAATCGACTAAGTCCGAGATGCCTTTAAGTAGGGATGCTGTATTAAGATGGGAGATGAAGAAGATCAAGATTCAGCTCCGTGCAGCATCCCATTCATCTCCCAGCATCCTAACATATAAATTTCTTAGAATTTATGAAAAATCGACTAAGTCCAAAATGCCTCTAAGTAGAGATGCTGTATTAAGATGGGAGATGAAGAAGTTCAAGATTCATCTCCATGCAGCATCCCATTCATCTCCCAGCATCCTAACATATGAATTTCTTAGAATTAATGAAAAATCGACTAAGTCCGAGATGCCTCTAAGTAGGGATGCTGTATTAAAATGGGAGATGAAGAAGATCAAGATTCATCTCCATGCAGCATCCCATTCATCTCGCAGCATCCTTACATATGTTTTTCTTAGAATTTATGAAAAATTGACTAAGTCCGAGATGCCTTTAAGTAGGGATGCTGTATTAAGATGGGAGATGAAGAAGATCAAGATTCATCTCCATGCAGCATCCCATTCATCTCGCAGCATCCTAACATATGTTTTTCTTAGAATTTATGAAAAATTGACTAAGTCCGAGATGCTTTTAAGTAGGGATGCTGTATTAAGATGGGAGATGAGGAAGATCAAGATTCATCTCCATGCAGCATCCCATTAATCTCGCAACATCCTAACATATGTTTTTCTTAGAATTTATGAAAAATCGGCTAAGTCCGAGATGCCTTTAAGTAGGGATACTGTATTAAGATGGGAGATGAAGAAGATCAAGATTCATCTCCATGCAGCATCCCATTCATCTCCCAGCATCCTAACATATAAATTTCTTAGAATTTATGAAAAATCGACTAAGTCCAAAATGCCTCTAAGTAGAGATGCTGTATTAAGATGGGAGATGAAGAAGTTCAAGATTCATCTCCATGCAGCATCCCATTCATCTCGCAGCATCCTAACATATGTTTTTCTTAGAATTTATGAAAAATAGACTAAGTCCGAGATGCCTTTAAGTAGGGAAGCTGTATTGAGATGGGAGATGTAGGAGATCAAGATTCATCTCCATGCAGCATCCCATTCATCTCGCAGCATCCTAACATATGTTTTTCTTAGAATTTATGAAAAATCGATTAAGTCCGAGATGCCTTTAAGCAGGGATGCTGTATTAAGATGGGAGATGAAGAAGATCAAGATTCATCTCAATGCAGCATCCCATTCATCTCGCAGCATCCTAACATATGTTTTTCTTAGAATTTATGAAAAATCGATTAAGTCTGAGATGCCTTTAAGTAGGGATGCTGTATTAATACGGGAGATGAAGAAGATCAAGATTCATCTCCATGCAGCATTCCATTCATCTCCCAGCATCCTAACATATGAATTTCTTAGAATTTATGAAAAATCGACTAAGTCCGAGAAGCCTTTAAGTAGGGATGCTGTATTAAGATGGGAGATGAAGAAGATCAAGATTCATCTCCATGCAGCATCCCATTCATCTCGCAGCATCCTCACATATGAATTTCTATGAATTTATGAAAAATCGACTAAGTCCGAGATGCCTTTAAGTAGGGATGCTGTATTGAGATGGGAGATGTAGGAGATCAAGATTCATCTCCATGCAGCATCCCATTCATCTCCCAGAATCCTAACATATGTTTTTCTTAGAATTTATTAAAAATCGACTAAGTCCGAGATGCCTTTAAGTAGGGATGCTGTATTAAGATGGGAGATGAAGAAGATCAAGATTCATCTCCATGCAGCATCCCATTTATCTCGCAGCATCCTAACATATGTTTTTCTTAGAATTTATGAAAAATCGACTAAGTCCGAGATGCCTTTAAGTAGGGATGCTCTATTAAGATGGGAGATGAAGAAGATCAAGATTCATCACCATGCAGCATCCCATTCATCTCGCAGCATCCTTACACATGTTTTTCTAAGAATTTATGAAAAATCGACTAAGTCCGAGATGCCTTTAAGTAGGGATGCTGTTTTAAGATGGGAGATGAAGAAGATCAAGATTTATCTCCATGCAGCATCCCATTCATCTCCCAGCATCCTAACATATGTTTTTCTTAGAATTTATGAAAAATCGACTAAGTCCGAGATGCCTTTAAGTAGGGATGCTGTATTAGGATGGGAGATGAAGAAGATCAAGATTCATCTCCATGCAGCATCCCATTCATCTCCCAGCATCCTAACATATGAATTTCTTAGAATTTATGAAAAATCGACTAAGTCCGAGATGCCTTTAAGTAGGGATGCTGTATCGAGATGGGAGATGTAGGAGATCAAGATTCATCTCCATGCAGCATCCCATTCATCTCGCAGCATCC
Source organism: Anopheles ziemanni (assembly GCF_943734765.1). Taxonomy (NCBI): domain Eukaryota; kingdom Metazoa; phylum Arthropoda; class Insecta; order Diptera; family Culicidae; genus Anopheles; species Anopheles ziemanni. Next base: position 24,127 of record NW_026689744.1, on the reverse strand, counting down.
TAACATATGAATTTCTATGAATTTATGAAAAATCGACTAAGTCCGAGATGCCTTTAAGTAGGGATGCTGTATTGAGATGGGAGATGTAGGAGATCAAGATTCATCTCCATGCAGCATCCCATTCATCTCCCAGCATCCTAACATATGAATTTCTTAGAATTTATGAAAAATCGACTAAGTCCGAGATGCCTTTAAGTAGGGATGCTGTATTAAGATGGGAGATGAAGAAGATCAAGATTCATCTCCATGCAGCATCCCATTCATCTCCCAGCATCCTAACATATGAATTTCTATGAATTTATGAAAAATCGACTAAGTCCGAGATGGCTTTAAGTAGGGATGCTGTATTGAGATGAGAGATGTAGGAGATCAAGATTCATCTCCATGCAGCATCCCATTCATCTCGCAGCATCCTAACATATGAATTTCTATGAATTTATGAAAAATCGACTAAGTCCGAGATGCCTTAAAGTAGGGATGCTGTATTGAGACGGGAGATGTAGGAGATCAATATTCATCTGCATGCAGCATCCCATTCATCTCGCAGCATCCTAACATATGAATTTCTATGAATTTATGAAAAATCGACTAAGTCCGAGATGCCTTCAAGTAGGGATGCTGTATTAAGATGGGAGATGAAGAAGATCAAGATTCATCTCCATGCAGCATCCCATTCATCTCCCAGCATCCTAACATATGAATTTCTATGAATTTATGAAAAATCGACTAAGTCCGAGATGCCTTTAAGTAGGGATGCTGTATTGAGATGAGAGATGTAGGAGATCAAGATTCATCTCCATGCAGCATCCCATTCATCTCGCAGCATCCTAACATATGAATTACTATGAATTTATGAAAAATCGACTAAGTCAGAGATGGCTTTAAGTAGGGATGCTGTATTGAGATGAGAGATGTAGGAGATCAAGATTCATCTCCATGCAGCATCCCATTCATCTCGCAGCATCCTAACATATGAATTTCCTAGAATTTATGAAAAATCGGCTAAGTCCGAGGTGCCATTAGGAAGGGATGCTGTATTAAGATGGGAGATGAAGAAGAGCAAGATTCATCTCCATGCAGCATCCCATTTATCTCGCAGCATCCTTACACATGTTTTTCTAAGAATTTATGAAAAATCGACTAAGTCCGAGATTCCTTTAAGAAGGGATGCTGTATTAAGATGGGAGATGAAGAAGATCAAGATTCATCTCCATGCAGCATCCCATTCATCTCGCAGCATCCTAACATGTGTTTTTCTTAGAATTTATGAAAAATCGACTAAGTCCGAGATTCCTTTAAGAAGGGATGCTGTATTAAGATGGGAGATGAAGAAGATCAAGATTCATCTCCATGCAGCATCCCATTCATCTCGCAGCATCCTAACATGTGTTTTTCTTAGAATTTATGAAAAATCGACTAAGTCCGAGATGGCTTTAAGTAGGGATGCTGTATTAAGATGGGAGATGTAGGAGATCAAGATTCATCTCCATGCAGCATCCCATTCATCTCCCAGCATCCTAACATATGAATTTCTTAGAATTAATGAAAAATCGACTAAGTCCGAGATGCCTTTAAGTAGGGATGCTGTATTAAGATGGGAGATGAAGAAGATCAAGATTCATCTCCATGCAGCATCCCATTCATCTCCCAGCATCCTTACATATGAATTTCTTAGAATTTATGAAAAATCGACTAAGTCCGAGATGCCTTTAAGTAGGGATGCTGTATTAGGATGGGAGATGAAGAAGATCAAGATTCATCTCCATGCAGCATCCCATTCATCTCGCAGCATCCTAACATATGAATTTCTTAGAATTTATGAAAAATCGACTAAGTCCGAGATGCCTTTAAGTAGGGATGCTGTATTGAGTTGGGAGATGAAGAAGATCAAGATTCATCTCCATGCCGCATCCCATTCATCTCGCAGCTTCATAACATATGTTTTTCTTAGAATTTATGAAAAATCGACTAAGTCCAAGATGCCTTTAAGTAGGGATGCTGTTTTGAGATGGGAGATGTAGAAGATCAAGATTCATCTACATGCAGCATCCCATTCATCTCGCAGCATCCAAACATATGAATTTCCTATAATTTATGAAAAATCGACTAAGTCCGATATGCCTTTAAGTAGGGATGCTGTATTAAAATGGGAGATGAAGAAGATCAAGATTCATCTCCCTGCAGCATCCCATTTATCTCGCAGCATCCTAACATATGAATTTCTTAGAATTAATGAAAAATCGACTAAGTCCGAGATGCATTTAAGTAGGGATGCTGTATTAAGATGGGAGATGGAGTAGATCAAGATTCATCTCCATGCAGCATCCCATTCATCTCGCAGCATCCTAACATATGAATTTCTATGAATTTATGAAAAATCGACTAAGTCCGAGATGCCTTTAAGTAGGGATGCTGTATTGAGATGGGAGATGAAGAAGATCAAGATTCATCTCCATGCCGCATCCCATTCATCTCGCAGCTTCATAACATATGTTTTTCTTAGAATTTATGAAAAATCGACTAAGTCCAAGATGCCTTTAAGTAGGGATGCTGTTTTGAGATGGGAGATGTAGAAGATCAAGATTCATCTACATGCAGCATCCCATTCATCTCGCAGCATCCAAACATATGAATTTCCTATAATTTATGAAAAATCGACTAAGTCCGATATGCCTTTAAGTAGGGATGCTGTATTAAAATGGGAGATGAAGAAGATCAAGATTCATCTCCCTGCAGCATCCCATTCATCTCCCAGCATCCTAACATATGAATTTCTTAGAATTTATGAAAAATCGACTAAGTCCGAGATGCATTTAAGTAGGGATGCTGTATTAAGATGGGAGATGGAGTAGATCAAGATTCATCTCCATGCAGCATCCCATTCATCTCGCAGCATCCTAACATATGAATTTCTTAGAATTTATGAAAAATCGACTAAGTCCGAGATGCCTTTAAGTAGGGATGCTGTATTGAGTTGGGAGATGAAGAAGATCAAGATTCATCTCCATGCCGCATCCCATTCATCTCGCAGCTTCATAACATATGTTTTTCTTAGAATTTATGAAAAATCGACTAAGTCCAAGATGCCTTTAAGTAGGGATGCTGTTTTGAGATGGGAGATGTAGAAGATCAAGATTCATCTACATGCAGCATCCCATTCATCTCGCAGCATCCAAACATATGAATTTCCTATAATTTATGAAAAATCGACTAAGTCCGATATGCCTTTAAGTAGGGATGCTGTATTAAAATGGGAGATGAAGAAGATCAAGATTCATCTCCCTGCAGCATCCCATTCATCTCCCAGCATCCTAACATATGAATTTCTTAGAATTTATGAAAAATCGACTAAGTCCGAGATGCCTTTAAGTAGGGATGCTGTATCGAGATGGGAGGTGACGAAGATCAAGATTCATCTCCATGCAGCATCCCATTCATCTCCCAGCATCCTAACATATGAATTTCTTAGAATTTATGAAAAATCGACTAAGTCTGAGATGCCTTTAAGTAGGGATGCTGTATTAAGATAGGAGATGTAAAAGATCAAGATTCATCTCCATGCAGCATCCCATTCATCTCGCAGCATCCTAGCATATGAATTGTTTAGAGTTTATGAAAAATCGACTAAGTCCGAGATGCCTTTAGGTAGGGATGCTGTATCGAGATGGGAGATGAAGAAGATCAAGATTCATCTCCATCCAGCATCCCATTCATCTCGCAGCATCCTAACATATGAATTGTTTAGAATTTATGAAAAATCGACTAAGTCCGAGATGCCTTTAAGTAGGGATGCTGTATTGAGATGGGAGATGTAGGAGATCAAGATTTATCTCCATGCAGCATCCCATTCATCTCCCAGCATCCTAACATATGAATTTCTTAGAATTTATGAAAAATCGACTAAGTCCGAGATGCCTTTAAGTAGGGATGCTGTATTAAGATGGGAGATGAAGAAGATCAAGATTCATCTCCATGCAGCATCCCATTCATCTCCCAGCATCCTAACATATGAATTTCTATGAATTTATGAAAAATCGACTAAGTCCGAGATTCCTTTAAGTAGGGATGCTGTATTGAGATGGGAGATGTAGGAGATCAAGATTTATCTCCATGCAGCATCCCATACATCTCCCAGCATCCTAACATATGAATTTCTTAGAATTTATGAAAAATCGACTAAGTCCGAGATGCCTTTAAGTAGGGATGCTGTATTAAGATGGGAGATGAAGAAGATCAAGATTCATCTCCATGCAGCATCCCATTCATCTCCCAGCATCCTAACATATGAATTTCTATGAATTTATGAAAAATCGACTAAGTCCGAGATGCCTTTAAGTAGGGATGCTGTATTGAGATGAGAGATGTAGGAGATCAAGATTCATCTCCATGCAGCATCCCATTCATCTCCCAGCATCCTAACATATGAATTTCTTAGAATTTATGAAAAATCGACTAAGTCCGAGATGCCTTTAAGTAGGGATGCTGTATTAAGATGGGAGATGTAGGAGATCAAGATGCATCTCCATGCAGCATCCCATTCATCTCCCAGCATCCTAACATATGAATTTCTATGAATTTATGAAAAATCGACTAAGTCCGAGATGCCTTTAAGTAGGGATGCTGTATTAAGTTGGGAGATGAAGAAGATCAAGATTCATCTCCATGCTGCATCCCATTCATCTCGCAGCATCCCAACATATGTTTTTCTTAGAATTTATGAAAAATCGACTAAGTCCGAGATGCCTTTAAGTAGGGATGCTGTATTAAGTTGGGAGATGAAGAAGATCAAGATTCATCTCCATGCAGCATCCCATTCATCTCGCAGCATCCTAACATATGTTTTTCTTAGAATTTATGAAAAATCGATTAAGTCCGAGATGCCTTTAAGCAGGGATGCTGTATTAAGATGGGAGATGAAGAAGATCAAGATTCATCTCAATGCAGCATCCCATTCATCTCGCAGCATCCTAACATATGTTTTTCTTAGAATTTATGAAAAATCGATTAAGTCTGAGATGCCTTTAAGTAGGGATGCTGTATTAATACGGGAGATGAAGAAGATCAAGATTCATCTCCATGCAGCATTCCATTCATCTCCCAGTATCCTAACATATGAATTTCTTAGAATTTATGAAAAATCGACTAAGTCCGAGAAGCCTTTAAGTAGGGATGCTGTATTAAGATGGGAGATGAAGAAGATCAAGATTCATCTCCATGCAGCATCCCATTCATCTCGCAGCATCCTCACATATGAATTTCTATGAATTTATGAAAAATCGACTAAGTCCGAGATGCCTTTAAGTAGGGATGCTGTATTGAGATGGGAGATGTAGGAGATCAAGATTCATCTCCATGCAGCATCCCATTCATCTCCCAGAATCCTAACATATGTTTTTCTTAGAATTTATTAAAAATCGACTAAGTCCGAGATGCCTTTAAGTAGGGATGCTGTATTAAGATGGGAGATGAAGAAGATCAAGATTCATCTCCATGCAGCATCCCATTTATCTCGCAGCATCCTAACATATGTTTTTCTTAGAATTTATGAAAAATCGACTAAGTCCGAGATGCCTTTAAGTAGGGATGCTCTATTAAGATGGGAGATGAAGAAGATCAAGATTCATCACCATGCAGCATCCCATTCATCTCGCAGCATCCTTACACATGTTTTTCTAAGAATTTATGAAAAATCGACTAAGTCCGAGATGCCTTTAAGTAGGGATGCTGTTTTAAGATGGGAGATGAAGAAGATCAAGATTCATCTCCATGCAGCATCCCATTCATCTCCCAGCATCCTAACATATGTTTTTCTTAGAATTTATGAAAAATCGACTAAGTCCGAGATGCCTTTAAGTAGGGATGCTGTATTAGGATGGGAGATGAAGAAGATCAAGATTCATCTCCATGCAGCATCCCATTCATCTCCCAGCATCCTAACATATGAATTTCTTAGAATTTATGAAAAATCGACTAAGTCCGAGATGCCTTTAAGTAGGGATGCTGTATCGAGATGGGAGATGTAGGAGATCAAGATTCATCTCCATGCAGCATCCCATTCATCTCCCAGCATCCTAACATATGAATTTCTTAGAATTTATGAAAAATCGACTAAGTCCGAGATGCCTTTAAGTAGGGATGCTGTATTGAGATGAGAGATGTAGGAGATCAAGATTCATCTCCATGCAGCATCCCATTCATCTCGCAGCATCCTAACATATGAATTTCTTAGAATTTATGAAAAATCGACTAAGTCCGAGATGCCTTTAAGTAGGGATGCTGTATTAAGATGGGAGATGAAGAAGATCAAGATTCATCTCCATGCAGCATCCCATTCATCTCCCAGCATCCTAACATATGAATTTCTTAGAATTTATGAAAAATCGACTAAGTCCGAGAAGCCTTTAAGTAGGGATGCTGTATTAAGATGGGAGATGAATAAGATCAAGATTCATCTCCATGCAGCATCCCATTCATCTCCCAGCATCCTAACATATGAATTTCTATGAATTTATGAAAAATCGACTAAGTCCGAGATGCATTTAAGTAGGGATGCTGTATTAAGATGGGAGATGAAGTAGATCAAGATTCATCTCCATGCAGCATCCCATTCATCTCCCAGCATCCTAACATATGAATTTCTTAGAATTTATGAAAAATCGACTAAGTCCGAGATGCCTTTAAGTAGGGATGCTGTATTAAGATGGGAGATGAAGAAGATCAAGATTCATCTCCATGCAGCATCCCATTCATCTCCCAGCATCCTAACATATGAATTTCTTAGAATTTATGAAAAATCGACTAAGTCCGAGATTGGGTCTGTCAGAAATACACTTCCAAGTTACCACACAAGCAAGCAAGATGGCCTAGTGATGGATCCATATGATATGAAGAGAAAAATCGGCTAAGTCCGAGATTGGGTCTGTCAGAAATACACTTTCAAGTTACCACACAAGCAAGCAAGATGGCCTAGTGATGGATCCATATAATATGAAGAGAAAAATCGGCTAAGTCCGAGATTGGGTCTGTCGGAAATACACTTTCAAGTTACCACACAAGCAAGCAAGTTACCACATGAAGAGAAAGCCGGCAAAGTCCGGGAATGTTACCACATGAACTGGAAAATGGGCAAAAACCTACCTTCACAGGCAACGTGAATAAGTCAGGCTGTAGACATCGGATCGACAAGCCAAAGACTGATATGGAAAGGAAATGAGTAGTACTAGCTTTCCTGAGAGTTGCAGAGCTTAGACTGCATATGAACGAAAGTTATTAAGCGTCAAAGTCAGAGAAGTTACCCAAAGGAACACAAGTTCCAACTTAGAGCATGTATACCGCCTAGACGGTAAGAGGTACGGCCAGGCTGAAGAATAAGAAAATGTTGGCCAACATGTTCCCTAACTATCCCCCGAAGACCGCAAAGCAATCCAACATCAACCAAGAAAGTTATAGCCCGATCAAGGAAACACCTACTTTGCACCGATATTGCACCAAATACATGTACCAAGCACCTTCGGTTGCATACCTGCAGGGGCTTACCATAGTAGGCCATGGAAGACCGATATACCGAACATAATCACTTTCTATCTCCTCGGGTGTTTGAGATAGCGCTTTGCGGTACAAGAACGAAAGTTAGACCATATCTTGGTGCATCTTTTTGCCCAAAAACACAAGACCCTATCTACCAAGGCAAGAAAGTTGTGTTGGGACAAAATGTCCAAAAGTGCCCAAAGTGGCACACTTGAACCATATATTCGAGAAAAACACAAGTGTGGGCCCGAGCTAGCAAGTTGAAATGTTCTGACCGTCAGTAGCCCTAGTTGAGGTGCACTTATCATTATATGAGGCCAACGTGCCAGCTAGTCTCTAAAGGGGCGATATGGGTGTTCCAAGGTTTGTACCCAATTGAGGAAAAAACAGGGTAAGGTACGGTGTACCGCGAATAACTCGGGCTATAGATGTCCGATCGATGAGTTTGGCATATGTATGGAAAGGTCTCGACGAGACCTAACTACCCTGAAAGTATGAAGGCAAAGACTTGAATGACCGGGAAGTAATTAAGTGCACAAGTGGTAAAGTTGCACCAAAGTCCATGTTACCCGAAGTGGTACATGAACACCCAATATTCGACCAAAACACAAGTTTAGAGACGAGCTAGCGAGCTACATTGTTCAGACCGTCAGTAGCCCGCATCAAGACACGCATTTCATTATATTGAGCCTAGCCGCTAGCTCGACTCGAAGTCGGTCATATGGTTGGTTGATGGTTTGGACCGACCACGTGGTGTACCAAGGTTATGTACCTTTCATGAATTAAAACTCTGGCTGTATGGCACTGAGCGACAAGCTAAGGTGTGATTTGGAATAGTCTTGAGTGGGACTATTTAGGAAAAATGCGAACAAAAAATCACAAAGTCCTTGGGCGAAGCTATTAGCGAAACATAGAGCAAATTGGTACCAAAAACTATGGAAATGGGACTTGAGTCAAAAATAACCGCAAGTTGGAGAAGATATAGCAAGCTTGCGTAGAACAATTATATTTGGTGCATGGTATCACCAACAAAAAAGTATATGGGGCCAAGGTGCTGGCTGGCCTCCAAAGTGGAGATATGGGCGATCCAAAGTTTGTACCCAAGTACGAACAAGTATGGAAAAAACAGGGTGAGGTACCAAGTACCATTAATAACTTCGGCTGTTGATGGCCGAGCGAGGCAAACGGCTCACCGTTGGAAAGGTCTTGGGGAGACCTATCTACCCTGAAAGTTTCATGAGGCTGAGTTGAAATACCACGGAGATATTAGGTGATGATGGTCCAATTCGGGGACCAAGTCGCAGGAAATGGCACTTGACCAAAATCACCCTTGGAAGGTGAATACCGGCTTACCGGTAAGAGATAGCGACTTGGCGTAGAATATTCATAAGTTGGGCGTGTAGAGACGCAACTTTCATTATATGGGGGCAACCCGGTCAGGGTGCTCCAAGTCGGTCGTTTGGTCGGTATATGGTTTGGGCCGACCACATGGTGAAAAAAGTTGAGGTATCTTTCATGAATTATAACTCGGTCAGTTTGCCACCGAGCGACAAGTTCCGGTGTGATTTGGAAAGGTCTTGAGTGGGACTATCAAGGAAAAATACAAATAGAAAATCAGCTTGTCCATGGCCGAAGCTATTAGTGAAACATATAGCAAAATGGGTCCGAAAACGAATGAAATGGGACTTGGACCAAGAATAACGGCAAGTTGGAGAAGAGATAGCAAGTTGGCGTGGAACAATTATATTTAGCGCATGGTATGACCAACAAAAAAGTATATGGGGCCAAGGTGCTGGCTGGCCTCCAAAGTGGAGATATGGGCGATACAAAGTTTGTACCCAAGTATGGCAAAAACTGGTAGAGGTACCTTTCATGAATTACTGCTCAGGCTGTATGGCACTTAGCGGGACGCTTGGCTCTGGTATGGAATAGTCTTGAGTGGGACTATCAAGGAAAAATACGAACAAAAAATCACCATGTCCACGGACGAAGGTATTAGCGAAACTTAGAGCGAAATTGCGACCAAGTCGCTGGAAATGGCCCTTGGACCAAGTATACCGTCAAGGCGGTACGAGATAGCGAGTTGACGTGGAACATTTATAAGTTTGCCTACACGAGACGAAAGTTTAGTTATATGGGGCCAACCCGCTCAGGGTTGTCCAAGTCGGTCATATGGCTGATCGAAATTTTCGACCAAGTACTGAGAAAACAGGGTAAGGTACCGTGTACCTCGAATAACTTTGGCTGTAGATGTCCGAGCGAGGCAAACGGCATAGCGTTGGAAAGGTCTTGAGGTGTTCTAGGCACCCTGAAAGTTTGAAAAGGCTATCTGGAAAACTCGTGGAGATATTAGAGAAACATTGGGCCCAAAAGATACCAAGTCGCAGGAAATGGGCCCTCCAAGAACACCCTAAAATCCCAATTACGGCTAAGTTGCAGGCCAGCTAGCGAAGTGAAATGTTCTAGGCATAACTAGAACACGTTAATGCGCAACTTTTTGAATCAGAACTTTTTTCGATATCTGGCCCCCAAAGGGGGGATATGGGCGATCAAAGGATTTTTTCAAGTTTCGGTACTTTTTACGGTATCGCTCATAGCTCCGGCTGTATGCAAGCAAATGACAATCTAAGACATGATTTGGAAAGGTATTGAGCAGTACTAACTTACGTTAGAACACAGCGAAGCGCTATCGGTTCATGGCAAGGCCGATATAAGCAGTCAAAGATGAAAAATGTTGACAAAATGAACAAAAATTACCTTGGTACGCGAATAGCGGCCAGGGATGAAGAGGTACGAAGGTGGTGTAGAAGAATTATAATTAGGGCTTGATACGTTCTAAAAGTTTGCCGAAGACCGCAAAGCGCTCAGACCCATAGAAAGTGGCCATTTGGGCCGAACAGTGCGTGCAAAGAGGTGAAAATGCAAAAATTGCACTTTGGGGGGCGATTTGCGGGGGGAAGGAGGGGTCGGAGGGCAAAATGTCCGTTGACCAAAAAGTCTTATCTCGTCGAGATCTACAACATTGCCGAAGACCGCAAAGCGCTAGCTCGCAATCGAAAAATCGAGAATTTGAAAATTTTCTAAGTCTTGGGCTCCCTAAGGAAAAGTTTCAAAAATCACGTTTGTCCCCAATTTTGAAGGGGAAGGAGTCGGTTCCGGGGCATGGTGTCTTCGGCAAAAAGTCTTATCTTTTTGCGTACTTTCGACTAGTTCAATAAAAATTTTTGACCCAAAATTTGTTCGGCGGACCCCTAGGTCGAAAAACCCGAAAAAAGTCGAAAAAAGTCGAAAATGTCGAAAAATGAGAAAACCTCATATTCGGACTCTACACGAGCCCCAGATATTGAAAAGTGAAATCCGCGGTCGATTTGGAACAAAAAATTTACCTAGGCAAAGTTGTATGGAGGTAGGGACCCCTGAGAAAAAAGTTTGGTCCCGAGGCTCCTTGGACCACCAAGTCCCTAGGTCGGACCAAAATCGGAAAAAATCCGACCAAAGTCGAAAGTGTCGAAAATTTTAAAAAACCCCTTTTGGGGCCCTATGGCCTCCCTAGATAATGAAAAGTGAGGTCCGCGGCCGATCCGGAAGAAAAACTTGACCTAGGGAAACTTGTATGACGGTGGGGACCCAAAAAAATTTCGATGAGTGTAGTTTAGACAGGCCGGAAAATGTATCGGTGGTCCGTATCAAGGGACGTCTTTTAGTTCCATGGGGTGGTGGTCGTCGAACAAAGTCGCCTAGGTCGACCACCAGAAAGACCAGTCGTGTTGTAATGGATGTTTTGACCACTTTACTAGGGAAACCTAGTAGGTCGAAGCAAATTTGGGGTTCGAGATGAGTTGGTGAAAGTTGGTCCAACCTAGGTGTGCTTGGTGGAGGTTGACCATGAAAGTAGAGCATGATGGGAATGACCATAACTTTGGTTCTAGATGTCGGATCGGTACACTTTCGGCAGTTTTGGAAAGGTGAAGGCCTGCTCTAGCTATGTTTCCTACCAAGCTGAGCGCCTACTAGTGACCCGGAGGAGGTATTAAGGGTCAAAGGCAAAAAGGGGTACCCTAAAGTGCGTGTGACCAAGAAAATGGGAAAAACGGTATCGCCTATAGCTCAGGCTGTATGGCTCGGATCGGAAAGCTTGGATATGCGTTGGAAAGGTCTTGACGAGCGCTAGCTATGTGTCCTACCAAGCGAAGCGCTAGGTGTTGAGCAAGTCGGTCATATTAGAGGGCAAAGGTGAAAAATGGTGGTTTAGAGGCGAAAATTCACCTTATGATCGAAAATAGCGGGCGAACGATAAGAGCTACGAACACGGCGTAGAACAATCATAAGTACGTTACCACAAGACCTAACTTTGGCCAATATAGAGCGAGAAGATCGGAGGTACCCATCAGGGTGATATGGCTGGTTCAAAGTTGGACCAAAACGAGACTTGAGAAATGGATTGAAACACGGTATCGCGAATAACTCAGGCTGTATGGAACGGATCGACAAGCTTAGATCAGTGTTGGAAAGGTCGAACCGAGCGCTAACTATAATCCCAAACAACCGAAGCGCTAAGTGTTGAGCAAAACTGAGTTATTAAGCGACAAAGTGGAAAAATAATACCAAAATGGCCAAAAATCACACAAGACCAAGAATACCGAGCAAGCGGTAAGAGATAGCGGGTTGACGTAGAATACTTATAAGTTTGCCTCTACGAGACCTAAAAGTCGTCCATAGAAAGCGAGAAGATCGGACCACTCTGGAAGGGTGATACGAGTGGTCAAAAATTAGCAAAAATGAAACATGGCTAAAATGGATTTGACTTGTGCACCATGTAGCTCCGGCTGTATGGCATGGATTGTAGAGCTAGGATATGTTTTGGAAAGGTAACACCCAGCGCTAGATACGACTAGAAGAAAGCAAAGCGCTAACTAGCATGATTTGGAAGTTATTAAGCGTCAAAGTCGAAAAATGTTACCAAAATTGAAACTCGAGTACATTGGGCCAAAAAGTACAAGTTGTGAAATTTGGACTTACGAGTAAAATACCGAGCAGGCGGTAAGAGATAGAGACTTGGTGTAGAACAATTATAAGTTGGGCATGTTATAACCTATATTTGGCCCGAACATAGTCTCGAGATCGGTGGTACCTAAAAGGGTGGTACAGGTGTTAGATGGTTTTCCCAGAGCATAAGCTCCACATGATATGGAAAACTGGAAACATCATAACTTCGGCTGTATGGCATGGAATGGAACGAACAAGGTATCGATGGAAAGAGAAAAGGTAGCGCTAACTATAATTCCTTCCAAGCAAAGCGCTAGCATGTGACCGTTTGGGTGTTATTGTGAGTCAAAGTCTGAAATTGTTACCACGAGAGGCGAAAATCCAACTAAGTCCATGAATACCGGGCTGGCGGTAAGAGATACGGCTTGGCCGTAGAACATTTATAAGTTGGCCAAGACAAGGCCTAAGTTTCGTCCATAGACGACAAGAAGATCGAAGATACCTGAAGGTGAGATATGGGCGTCCCAAAGTGGGCCTTTGAAAAAGTGACAAACTTCCCTTATAACAGCATACACCAAATATCTCTGGCTCTATGGCACCGAATAAGAAGTTGAGCTCAGCGACAGAAAGGTGATAGTCAGCGCTAAATATCATACGAACAGAGTGAAGCGCTAAAGGGAAAGGATCTTGGTGATATAAGGTGACAAAGTCGAGAAAAGTTGCCTCAAAATCATGAAAAATGTGAAAAAATGGCTAAGTCCCGGGTGCCTTAAGGGCAGGTTAATCGAATGTACCGAGCTGGCGGTACGAGATAGAGACTTGGTGTAGAACAATTATATGTTTGGCATGGCAAGACCTACATTCGGCCAATACAAAGTGAGAAGATCAAAGATACCCGCAAGGGTGATATTGGTGTCCAAAGGAAAAAAGCACTAAGTCTTGGGAAACTTATATGAAGAAAAAGGACCCTGATGGGTCATATGGGATGGATCGAAAAATCGGCTAAGTCCCAAAATGGGGATGTCAGAACTACACTCAAATGTTACCACACCAAGCAAGGCAAACTTATATGAAGCAAAGGACCCTGATGGGTCATATGGTATTGATCGAAAAATCGGCTAAGTCCCAAAATGGGGATGTCAGAACTACACTCAAATGTTACCACACCAAGCAAGGCAAACTTATATGAAGGCAAGGACCCTGATGGGTCATATGGTATTTTACGAAAAATCGGCTAAGTCCCAAAATGGGGATGTCAGAACTACACTCAAATGTTACCACACCAAGCAAGGCAAACTTATATGAAGCAAAGGACCCTGATGGGTCATATGGTATTTTACGAAAAATCGGCTAAGTCCCAAAATGTGGATGTCAGAACTACACTCAAATGTTACCACACCAAGCAAGGCAAACTTATATGAAGCAAAGGACCCTGATGGGTCATATGGTACTTTACGAAAAATCGGCTAAGTCCCAAAATGATGATGTCAGAACTACACTCAAATGTTACCACACCAAGCAAGGCAAACTTATATGAAGGCAAGGACCCTGATGGGTCATATGGTATTTTACGAAAAATCGGCTAAGTCCCAAAATGGGGATGTCAGAACTACACTCAAATGTTACCACACCAAGCTAGGCAAACTTATATGAAGCAAAGGACCCTGATGGGTCATATGGTATTTTACGAAAAATCGGCTAAGTCCCAAAATGGGGATGTCAGAACTACACTCAAATGTTACCACATCAAGCAAGGCAAACTTATATGAACGAAAGGACCTTGATGGGTCATATGGTATTTTACGAAAAATCGGCTAAGTCCCAAAATGATGATGTCAGAACTACACTCAAATGTTACCACACCAAGCAAGGCAAACTTATATGAAGCAAAGGACCCTGATGGGTCATATGGTATTTTACGAAAAATCGGCTAAGTCCCAAAATGATGATGTCAGAACTACACTAACAAGTTACCACACCAAGCAAGGCAAACTTATATGAAGCAAAGGACCCTGATGGGTCAAATGGTATTGATCGAAAAATCGGCTAAGTCCCAAAATGGGGATGTCAGAACTACACTCAAATGTTACCACACCAAGCAAGGCAAACTTATATGAAGGCAAGGTCCCTGATGGGTCATATGGTATTTTACGAAAAATCGGCTAAGTCCCAAAATGGGGATGTCTGAACTACACTCATATGTTACCACACCAAGCAAGGCAAACTTATATGAAGCAAAAGACCCTGATGGGTCAAATGGTATTTTACGAAAAATCGGCTAAGTCCCAAAATGGGGATGTCAGAACTACACTCAAATGTTACCACATCAAGCAAGGCAAACTTATATGAACGAAAGGACCTTGATGGGTCATATGGTATTTTACGAAAAATCGGCTAAGTCCCAAAATGATGATGTCAGAACTACACTCAAATGTTACCACACCAAGCAAGGCAAACTTATATGAAGGCAAGGACCCTGATGGGTCATATGGTATTGATCGAAAAATCGGCTAAGTCCCAAAATGGGGATGTCAGAACTACACTCAAATGTTACCACACCAAGCAAGGCAAACTTATATGAAGCAAAGGACCCTGATGGGTCATATGGTATTTTACGAAAAATCGGCTAAGTCCCAAAATGGGGATGTCAGAACTACACTCAAATGTTACCACACCAAGCAAGGCAAACTTATATGAAGCAAAGGACCCTGATGGGTCATATGGTATTGATTGAAAAATCGGCTAAGTCCCAAAATGGGGATGTCAGAACTACACTCAAATGTTACCACACCAAGCAAGGCAAACTTATATGAAGCAAAGGACCCTGATGGGTCATATGGTATTGATTGAAAAATCGGCTAAGTCCCAAAATGGGGATGTCAGAACTACACTCAAATGTTACCATACCAAGCAAGGCAAACTTATATGAAGGAAAGGACCCATATGGGTCATATGGTATTTTACGAAAAATCGGCTAAGTCCCAAAATGAGGATGTCAGAACTACACTAAAAAGTTACCACACCAAGCAAGGCAAAGTACCTAGGTGAACCCTAGGAAGAAACACGGACCAAGTCAGATGGCCTAAGTCAATAGAACAAGTGACCTAGGCAAAGTTGTATGGCGCTGAGGACCCTGAAAAATCTGGTTAGTGTAGTTTAGACAGGGTAGGTTTTTGGGTCGGCCGAACCCCCTTATTTTGGGTTTTGGCCTCATCAAGAAGCTACACCTAGGCAAACTGCCTAGGGTGAAAGTGCGAAGACCAATCGAATAGTAAGACAAGTTTTGACCGATCGCCCTAGGCAAGCTTGTATGAAGAAAGGGACCCTAAGGGTCATATGGAAATACATGAAAAATCGGCTAAGTCCCAAAATTGGGATGTCAGAACTACACTAAAAAGTTACCACATCAAGCAAGGCAAACTACCTAGGTGAACCCTAGCAAGAAACACGGACCAAGTCAGATGGCCTAAGTCAAGAGTGCAAGTGACCTAGGCAAAGTTGTATGACGGTGAGGACCCTGAAAAATCTGGTTAGTGTAGTTTAGACAGGGGAGGTTTTTGGGTCGGCTGAACCTCCTTATTTTGGGTTTTGACCTCCTCAAGAAGCTACACCTAGGCAAACTGCCTAGGGTGAATGTGCGAAGACCAATCGAATAGTAAGACAAGTTTTGACCGATCGCCCTAGGCAAGCTTGTATGAAGAAAGGGACCCTATGGGTCATATGGAAATACATGAAAAATCGGCTAAGTCCCAAAATTGGGATGTCTGAACTACACTAAAAAGTTACCACATCAAGCAAGGCAAAGTACCTAGGTGAACCCTAGCAAGAAACACGGACCAAGTCAGATGGCCTAAGTCAAGAGAACAAGTGACCTAGGCAAAGTTGTATGACGGTGAGGACCCTGAAAAATCTGGTTAGTGTAGTTTAGACAGGGGAGGTTTTTGGGTCGGCTGAACCTCCTTATTTTGGGTTTTGACCTCCTCAAGAAGCTACACCTAGGCAAACTGCCTAGGGTGAAAGTGCGAAGACCAATCGAATAGTAAGACAAGTTTTGACCGATCGCCCTAGGCAAGCTTGTATGAAGAAAGGGACCCTATGGGTCATATGGAAATACATGAAAAATCGGCTAAGTCCCAAAATTGGGATGTCTGAACTACACTAAAAAGTTACCACATCAAGCAAGGCAAAGTACCTAGGTGAACCCTAGGAAGAAACACGGACCAAGTCAGATGGCCTAAGTCAAGAGTACAAGTGACCTAGGCAAAGTTGTATGGCGCTGAGGACCCTGAAAAATCGGGTTAGTGTAGTTCAGACAGGGGAGGTTTCTGGGTCGGCTGAACCTCCTTATTTCGGGTTTTGGCCTCCTCAAGAAGACAGACCTAGGCAAAGTGCCTAGGGTGAAAGTGCGAAGACCAATCGAATAGTAAGACAAGTTTTGACCGATCGCCCTAGGCAAGCTTGTATGAAGAAAGGGACCCTATGGGTCATATGGAAATATACGAAAAATCGGCTAAGTCCCGAAATTGGGATGTCTGAACTACACTAAAAAGTTACCACATCAAGCAAGGCAAAGTACCTAGGTGAACCCTAGGAAGAAACACGGACCAAGTCAGATGGCCTAAGTCAAGAGTACAAGTGACCTAGGCAAAGTTGTATGGCGCTGAGGACCCTGAAAAATCGGGTTAGTGTAGTTCAGACAGGGGAGGTTTCTGGGTCGGCTGAACCTCCTTATTTCGGGTTTTGGCCTCCTCAAGAAGACAGACCTAGGCAAAGTGCCTAGGGTGAAAGTGCGAAGACCAATCGAATAGTAAGACAAGTTTTGACCGATCGCCCTAGGCAAGCTTGTATGAAGAAAGGGACCCTATGGGTCATATGGAAATATACGAAAAATCGGCTAAGTCCCGAAATTGGGATGTCTGAACTACACTAAAAAGTTACCACATCAAGCAAGGCAAAGTACCTAGGTGAACCCTAGGAAGAAACACGGACCAAGTCAGATGGCCTAAGTCAAGAGTACAAGTGACCTAGGCAAAGTTGTATGGCGCTAAGGACCATGAAAAATCGGGTTAGTGTAGTTAAGACAGGGGAGGTTTCAGGGTCGGCTGGACCTCCTTATTTCGGGTTTTGGCCTCCTCAAGAAGACAGACCTAGGCGAACTGCCTAGGGTGAAAGTGCGAAGACCAATCGAATAGTAAGACAAGTTTTGACCGATCGCCCTAGGCAAGCTTGTATGAAGAAAGGGACCCTATGGGTCATATGGAAATACATGAAAAATCGGCTAAGTCCCAAAATTAGGATGTCTGAACTACACTAAAAAGTTACCACATCAAGCAAGGCAAAGTACCTAGGTGAACCCTAGGAAGAAACACGGACCAAGTCGGATGGCCTAAGTCAAGAGTACAAGTGACCTAGGCAAAGTTGTATGGCGCTGAGGACCCTGAAAAATCGGGTTAGTGTAGTTCAGACAGGGGAGGTTTCAGGGTCGGCCGAACCTCCTTATTTCGGGTTTTGGCCTCCTCAAGAAGACAGACCTAGGCGAACTGCCTAGGGTGAAAGTGCGAAGACCAATCGAATAGTAAGACAAGTTTTGACCGATCGCCCTAGGCAAGCTTGTATGAAGAAAGGGACCCTATGGGTCATATGGAAATATACGAAAAATCGGCTAAGTCCCAAAATTGGGATGTCAGAACTACACTATAAAGTTACCACATCAAGCAAGGCAAAGTACCTAGGTGAACCCTAGGAAGAAACACGGACCAAGTCAGATGGCCTAAGTCAAGAGTACAAGTGACCTAGGCAAAGTTGTATGGCGCTAAGGACCATGAAAAATCGGGTTAGTGTAGTTAAGACAGGGGAGGTTTCAGGGTCGGCTGGACCTCCTTATTTCGGGTTTTGGCCTCCTCAAGAAGACAGACCTAGGCGAACTGCCTAGGGTGAAAGTGCGAAGACCAATCGAATAGTAAGACAAGTTTTGACCGATCGCCCTAGGCAAGCTTGTATGAAGAAAGGGACCCTATGGGTCATATGGAAATACATGAAAAATCGGCTAAGTCCCAAAATTAGGATGTCTGAACTACACTAAAAAGTTACCACATCAAGCAAGGCAAAGTACCTAGGTGAACCCTAGGAAGAAACACGGACCAAGTCGGATGGCCTAAGTCAAGAGTACAAGTGACCTAGGCAAAGTTGTATGGCGCTGAGGACCCTGAAAAATCGGGTTAGTGTAGTTCAGACAGGGGAGGTTTCAGGGTCGGCCGAACCTCCTTATTTCGGGTTTTGGCCTCCTCAAGAAGACAGACCTAGGCGAACTGCCTAGGGTGAAAGTGCGAAGACCAATCGAATAGTAAGACAAGTTTTGACCGATCGCCCTAGGCAAGCTTGTATGAAGAAAGGGACCCTATGGGTCATATGGAAATATACGAAAAATCGGCTAAGTCCCAAAATTGGGATGTCAGAACTACACTATAAAGTTACCACATTAGCAAGGCAGACTTGTATGAAGAACGGGACCCTGGTGAAAGTAGCAAATATCCCAAACCGAACATGAATATTATACACACAAGAGTACGAACATAAAGGAACACGGACCAAGCGTACCGAGAGAATCGGTACTATAGAACCCTCGTGGTTCTACACAAAGACTTTATGTTAGGGGTTCAAGCCCCATAGTACTCAAACGGTGACAGTAGCAAATATCCCAAAACGAACGTGAATCTTATTCACAAGAGTACGAACATAAAGGAACACGGACCAAGCGTACCGAGAGAATCGGTACTATAGAGCCCTCGTGGTTCTACACAAAGACTTTATGTTCGTGGTTCACACCCCAAATCGAACGTGGAATTTACTTTCTGATGGTCATGCGGTCGTCCAAAGGGGTCTAGTATCCTGGGATGACAAGCATCACGGGCACAGCTCGTATCAAAACAGTCGAAGAGGCCCGCGAAAGCTTGCTTTCCATGGCTATGCGATGCACAAATTGAGTTTACTCACCGTAGTATAAAACGAACGAACCGAACCTATCCGAGTAGGGATAATGGGCGCAGTAACATACTTCTGTGACCCAGCGAGAGTTGAACGAGGTGACATGAACTGTCAGTGGCTTATATCAGATGGGATACATACATGAGATTGCTTTCAAAGCTACACTCGAAAACCTAACCAAGTAAAAGCGAACGTGGGAAGGATTCGAAACCGGTCACGAAATCTTAAGCTGGAAAGAGTCATCACTATGGATACATATTATGCGAAACCAATCAAGTGCTCAGTACTGATCCAAAACCTAAGAGCACTAGTGAACACCTTATTCTCACCCTAGTTCACATCCAAGTGATCGACCACGTGTGTGAAGCAAAGACCAATCGAATTCCTCAATGAACCGAACACTATGAACAAATGGCCAAAAACGTTATAACTATCCAAACATCCTACTATCTAGCGAAAGTCATCACGATGGAACCATACAATGATCTTAACCTATAGCGCTCACCTATTCCTACCCAGAGTGCAAGTGAACAGATTGCTCACCCTTACCAGTTCACAACCACGTGATCGACTAACATACCGAGGTTACCACAAGTCAAAGTTATACGTTTACAAGCGCAAGACCAATCGAAAACCCCGAAAGCAATCTCGACCCAAAATGTATTATCCGTGAGTGTAGTCGAGTCTCGTACTCGTCATCTGTAATCGTCGGATAGAATATCCAGTACACGGTTGTCTTTCCAAATGAAATCTACATACAGAACTCGCTCTTGGCAAATGGGTGGCATTGGCGCAATCAGGAGCGAGTTCCCGTCCGGGTGCCAAGTGATTGGCAAATGTCTGGGGGAAAGCAACCATATATTGATTTGTCTGTTAGTGTACTGGGTGTTTGAGGTATGTAGTATCCACGCTTGGTTGGGTGTGTCAGAGGACCGTGAATGCGTTCGCAACCCCAATTGGGGTACATCGGGAATGATTTTGTGGAACCGATGTGCCCGGCACACACTAAGTTTTGTTGCAAGTTAATAGTGTGCCATGTCCGGGGGGGTTGTGATTAAACTCTGGTGAATTGCGTACTGTGGTGATTGGGGTATGAAAGCCCCGCAGTTGCAATGATCGGACGCGCCTAGCGTGTCCTTTAGTTGATGGTAGGGAAATGAAGGCCCTTGTCAGCTCACCTAAGTATTCATGGAAGTTTGGCATAAGGTCGCTGTGGTAGGGGTATGAAGGCCCCGTCAGCGCATGCACAATCGGGCGCACGAGCGCTTAGCGGAGTCGAATGCCGCTCAAGTGCCTGTCCGGTGCATCGGGTGTGTGTGATACGAGGGCAATGAGGTTCGCACGGGGGCTCGCCTCCCGTGTGCTACCGGACTTGACAACATATAGAACGTGGTGTTTGCTCCTCCGGGTGCAATGGGACAATGAACATTCGAACGCAAAGTCGGAATTCTGGTTGATCCTACCAGTAATATACGCTCGTCTCAAAGGTTAAGCCATGCATGTCTAAGTACAAACAGATTTAATGTGAAACCGCATAAGGCTCAGTATAACAGCTATAATTTACGAGATCATCAACCTAGTTACTTGGATAACTGTGGAAAATCTAGAGCTAATACATGCAACATGCCAGGACCCTCGCGGGAACTGGTGCACTTATTAGTCAAACCAATCGCGGGTTCTCCGTGTCATTGAGTTGAAGTCTGGATAATGATGCTGATCGTATGGTCTCGCACCGACGACAGATCTCGCAAATATCTGCCCTATCAACTATGGATGGTAGTATAGAGGACTACCATGGTTGCAACGGGTAACGGGGAATCAGGGTTCGATTCCGGAGAGGGAGCCTGAGAAATGGCTACCACATCCAAGGAAGGCAGCAGGCGCGTAAATTACCCAATCCCGGGACGGGGAGGTAGTGACGAGAAATAACAATATGAAACTCTTTAATGATGTTTCATAATTGGAATGAGTAGAGCATAAATCCTTCTACGAGGATCAAGTGGAGGGCAAGTCTGGTGCCAGCAGCCGCGGTAATTCCAGCTCCACTAGCGTATATTAAAATTGTTGCGGTTAAAACGTTCGAAGTTGATACTTGTCCAACACAGTCCGGCTCCGCCGACCCGGTCAACCCGTGGTCGGTGGGCCAAGTCGGAATCTGGTTGCGACTCAATGGTGTGGTAGGGCACCAAGTCTGTGTCATGGTGTGCCCTTCAACGGGTGCAAGTGTAACATAGAGCTCGACCGCTCACGTTTACCTTGAACAAATTAGAGTGCTTAAAGCAGGGTGCCCAAACGCCCTAGAATAATCTTGCATGGAATAATGGAATACGACCTTGGTCTAATCTTTCATTGGTTTGTACTCAGACCGGAGGTAATGATTAACAGAAGTAGTTGGGGACACTAGTATTACGGCGCGAGAGGTGAAATTCGTAGACCGTCGTAAGACTAACTAAAGCGAAGGCATTTGTCAAGGATGCTTTCTTTAATCAAGAACGAAAGTTAGAGGATCGAAGGCGATTAGATACCGCCCTAGTTCTAACCGTAAACGATGCCAACTAGCAATTGGGAGACGCTACAACCAGGTGCTCTCAGTAGCTTCCGGGAAACCAAAGTCAGGTTCCGGGGGAAGTATGGTTGCAAAGTTGAAACTTAAAGGAATTGACGGAAGGGCACCACAATGAAATGGAGCTTGCGGTTCAATTTGACTCAACACGGGAAAACTTACCAGGTCCGAACTTATGGAGGTGAGACAGATTAATAGCTCTTTCTCAAATTTAAGGGTAGTGGTGCATGGCCGTTCTTAGTTCGTGGATTGATTTGTCTGGTTAATTCCGATAACGAACGTGACTCACATATGCTAACTAGAACGCAGTCAGCGTTAATGCGTCGATGCCGATTGGAACGGGTTAGGACCTTTCGGTGGAGTATGACCTGACACCTTCGCTGTTCGTGTGCGCAAGTGCACTTACGGTACGCTGCTTAGCAGGACAATTTGTGTTTAGCAAAATGAGATCGAGCGATAACAGGTCCGTGATGCCCTTAGATGTTCTGGGCTACACGCGTGCTACAATGTGGGTAGCAGCGTGTCTCCTATTCCGAGAGGAACGGGAAATCACTCAAATACTCACTTAGTAGGGATTATGGATTGCAATGGTCCATATGAACTCGGAACTTCTAGTAAGTGCTGGTCATCAGCCAGCGTTGAATACGTCCCTGCCCTTTGTACACACCGCCCGTCGCTACTACCGATGGATTATTTAGTGAGGTCTTTGGAGATGATCGTTCGCTGGATCCTCGTGAACCGCGTCTGCTTTATCGAAGTTGACCGAACTTGATGATTTAGAGGAAGTAAAAGTCGTAACAAGGTTTCCGTAGGTGAACCTGCGGAAGGATCATTAGTGGCCAAGTGATCCTTCCAGAAGTCCGAACCTGCGGGTTGAGACTTCGGCACAAGTTGCCATATGATAATTGACGAAACACTATAGAAGTCCGAACCTGCGGGTTGAGACTCAGGCACAAGTTGCCATATGAAAGTTGACGAAACACTAACAAGTCCGAACCTGCGGGTTGAGACTTAGGCACACGTTGCCTTATACATGACTTCGAACAAATACACAAGTCCGAACCTGCGGGTTGAGACTTAGGCACAAGTTGCCTTATACATGACTTCGAACAAATACACAAGTCCGAACCTGCGGGTTGAGACTTAGGCACAAGTTGCCATATGAAAGTTGACGAAACACTAACAAGTCCGAACCTGCGGGTTGAGACTTAGGCACACGTTGCCTTATACATGACTTCGAACAAATACACAAGTCTGAACCTGCGGGTTGAGACTTAGGCACAAGTTGCCTTATACATACATTGGCCAAATAAACAGAAGTCCGAACCTGCGGGTTGAGACTTAGGCACAAGTTGCCATATTATATTCGATCAAACACTAAGTAGTCCGAACCTGCGGGTTGAGACTCAAGACCGTAACAAGATGTCACTATACAAGTCCGAACCTAAGGGTTGAGACTTAATGCGATCTAGATACCAAGTTGACATCCAATACCTGTTGAGCAAAACCAAAGATTCCCTGTTCTCGAATGATTACACTATATAACAGGGAATCATGAAGAAATCAAGCAAGCGTGAAACAAAGTCATCACTTGGGCATGCTCGATAGCCAACCACATGACCTTAACCTAAGAGAGCATGCAAACCACATGATTCCTATAAACGATTAACCCGCCCTAGTTCAATCGTTCACCAAGTGATGACTTCAGTATGGCTAAGAGAAAAACTTTTAAATGGGAAAAACTCTAAGTCCGAACCTCCGGGTTGAGACTTCCGCGTCGGAGGTGCGCGCACCGCCTACCCGAAAGATGATGAATCAGGGGTGTTCGATCAGCAATGGTCGGATGCCCCGTCGTAGTCCAACTATGACAATCAAAGTCAAGACCTCCGGGTTGAGACTTTCCGCGAGTACAAGCATAAAGGAACACGGACCAAGCCGTACCGAGAGAATCGGTACTAGAGCCCTTGTGGTTCTACATTGAGAGAGCCCTCGTGGTTCTCATTAGGGGCTTTATGCAAGTCGTACTCAATACTGTGGTGTGAAGTATAAAGTAGTCCTCGCCTGGTC
>NW_026689743.1:20000-45623 GCF_943734765.1 Anopheles ziemanni | reverse complement strand
TGGCGTAGAACAATTATATTTGGTGCATGGTATGACCAACAAAAAAATATATGAGGCCAAGGTGCTGGCTGGCCTCCAAAGTGGAGATATGGGCGATCCAAAGTTTGTACCCAAGTATGGCAAAAACTGGTAGAGGTACCTTTCATGAATTACTGCTCAGGCTGTATGGCACTTAGCGTGACGCTTGGCTCTGGTATGGAATAGTCTTGAGTGGGACTATCAAGGAAAAATACGAACAAAAAATCACCATGTCCACGGACGAAGGTATTAGCGAAACTTAGAGCGAAATTGCGACCAAGTCGCTGGAAATGGCCCTTGGACCAAGTATACCGTCAAGGCGGTACGAGATAGCGAGTTGACGTGGAACATTTATAAGTTTGCCTACACGAGACGAAAGTTTAGTTATATGGTGCCAACCCGCTCAGGGTTGTCCAAGTCGGTCATATGGCTGATCGAAATTTTCGACCAAGTACTGAGAAAACAGGGTAAGGTACCGTGTACCTCGAATAACTTTGGCTGTAGATGTCCGAGCGAGGCAAACGGCATAGCGTTGGAAAGGTCTTGAGGTGTTCTAGGCACCCTGAAAGTTTGAAAAGGCTATCTGGAAAACTCGTGGAGATATTAGAGAAACATTGGGCCCAAAAGATACCAAGTCGCAGGAAATGGGCCCTCCAAGAACACCCTAAAATCCCAATTACGGCTAAGTTGCAGGCCAGCTAGCGAAGTGAAATGTTCTAGGCATAACTAGAACACGTTAATGCGCAACTTTTTGAATCAGAACTTTTTTCGATATCTGGCCCCCAAAGGGGGGATATGGGCGATCAAAGGATTTTTCCAAGTTTCGGTACTTTTTACGGTATCGCTCATAGCTCCGGCTGTATGCAAGCAAATGACAATCTAAGACATGATTTGGAAAGGTATTGAGCAGTACTAACTTACGTTAGAACACAGCGAAGCGCTATCGGTTCATGGCAAGGCCGATATAAGCAGTCAAAGATGAAAAATGTTGACAAAATGAACAAAAATTACCTTGGTACGCGAATAGCGGCCAGGGATGAAGAGGTACGAAGGTGGTGTAGAAGAATTATAATTAGGGCTTGGTACGCTCTAAAAGTTTGCCGAAGACCGCAAAGCGCTCAGACCCATAGAAAGTGGCCATTTGGGCCGAACAGTGCGTGCAAAGAGGTGAAAATGCAAAAATTGCACTTTGGGGGGCGATTTGCGGGGGGAAGGAGGGGTCGGAGGGCAAAATGTCCCTTGACCAAAAAGTCTTATCTCGTCGAGATCTACAACATTGCCGAAGACCGCAAAGCGCTAGCTCGCAATCGAAAAATCGAGAATTTGAAAATTTTCTAAGTCTTGGGCTCCCTAAGGAAAAGTTTCAAAAATCACGTTTGTCCCCAATTTTGAAGGGGAAGAAGTCGGTTCCGGGGCATGGTGTCTTCGGCAAAAAGTCTTATCTTTTTGCGTACTTTCGACTAGTTCAATAAAAATTTTTGACCCAAAATTTGTTCGGCGGACCCCTAGGTCGAAAAACCCGAAAAAAGTCGAAAAAAGTCGAAAATGTCGAAAAATGAGAAAACCTCATATTCGGACTCTACACGAGCCCCAGATATTGAAAAGTGAAATCCGCGGTCGATTTGGAACAAAAAATTGACCTAGGCAAAGTTGTATGGAGGTAGGGACCCCTGAGAAAAAAGTTTGGTCCCGAGGCTCCTTGGACCACCAAGTCCCTAGGTCGGACCAAAATCGGAAAAAATCCGACCAAAGTCGAAAGTGTCGAAAATTTTAAAAAACCCCTTTTGGGGCCCTATGGCCTCCCTAGATAATGATAAGTGAGGTCCGCGGCCGATCCGGAAGAAAAACTTGACCTAGGCAAACTTGTATGACGGTGGGGACCCAAAAAAATTTCGATGAGTGTAGTTTAGACAGGCCGGAAAATGTATCGGTGGTCCGTATCAAGGGACGTCTTTTAGTTCCATGGGGTGGTGGTCGTCGAACAAAGTCGCCTAGGTCGACCACCAGAAAGACCAGTCGTGTTGTAATGGATGTTTTGGCCACTTTGCTAGGGAAACCTAGTAGGTCGAAGCAAATTTGGGGTTCGAGATGAGTTGGTGAAAGTTGGTCCAACCTAGGTGTGCTTGGTGGAGGTTGACCATGAAAGTAGAGCATGATGGGAATGACCATAACTTTGGTTCTAGATGTCGGATCGGTACACTTTCGGCAGTTTTGGAAAGGTGAAGGCCTGCTCTAGCTATGTTTCCTACCAAGCTAAGCGCCTACTAGTGACCCGGAGGAGGTATTAAGGGTCAAAGGCAAAAAGGGGTACCCTAAAGTGCATGTGACCAAGAAAATGGGAAAAACGGTATCGCCTATAGCTCAGGCTGTATGGCTCGGATCGGAAAGCTTGGATATGCGTTGGAAAGGTCTTGACGAGCGCTAGCTATGTGTCCTACCAAGCGAAGCGCTAGGTGTTGAGCAAGTCGGTCATATTAGAGGGCAAAGGTGAAAAATGGTGGTTTAGAGGCGAAAATTCACCTTATGATCGAAAATAGCGGGCGAACGATAAGAGCTACGAACACGGCGTAGAACAATCATAAGTACGTTACCACAAGACCTAACTTTGGCCAATATAGAGCGAGAAGATCGGAGGTACCCATCAGGGTGATATGGCTGGTTCAAAGTTGGACCAAAACGAGACTTGAGAAATGGATTGAAACACGGTATCGCGAATAACTCAGGCTGTATGGAACGGATCGACAAGCTTAGATCAGTGTTGGAAAGGTCGAACCGAGCGCTAACTATAATCCCAAACAACCGAAGCGCTAAGTGTTGAGCAAAACTGAGTTATTAAGCGACAAAGTGGAAAAATAATACCAAAATGGCCAAAAATCACACAAGACCAAGAATACCGAGCAAGCGGTAAGAGATAGCGGGTTGACGTAGAATACTTATAAGTTTGCCTCTACGAGACCTAAAAGTCGTCCATAGAAAGCGAGAAGATCGGACCACTCTGGAAGGGTGATACGAGTGGTCAAAAATTAGCAAAAATGAAACATGGCTAAAATGGATTTGACTTGTGCACCATGTAGCTCCGGCTGTATGGCATGGATTGTAGAGCTAGGATATGTTTTGGAAAGGTAACACCCAGCGCTAGATACGACTAGAAGAAAGCAAAGCGCTAACTAGCATGATTTGGAAGTTATTAAGCGTCAAAGTCGAAAAATGTTACCAAAATTGAAACTCGAGTACATTGGGCCAAAAAGTACAAGTTGTGAAATTTGGACTTACGAGTAAAATACCGAGCAGGCGGTAAGAGATAGAGACTTGGTGTAGAACAATTATAAGTTGGGCATGTTATAACCTATATTTGGCCCGAACATAGTCTCGAGATCGGTGGTACCCAAAAGGGTGGTACAGGTGTTAGATGGTTTTCCCAGAGCATAAGCTCCACATGATATGGAAAACGGGAAACATCATAACTTCGGCTGTATGGCATGGAATGGAACGAACAAGGTATCGATGGAAAGAGAAAAGGTAGCGCTAACTATAATTCCTACCAAGCAAAGCGCTAGCATGTGACCGTTCGGGTGTTATTGTGAGTCAAAGACAGAAATTGTTACCACGAGAGGCGAAAATCCGGCTAAGTCCAAAAATACCGGGCTGGCGGTAAGAGATACGGCTTGGCCGTAGAACATTTATAAGTTGGCCAAGACAAGACCTAAGTTTCGTCCATAGACGACAAGAAGATCGAAGATACCTGAAGGTGAGATATGGGCGTCCCAAAGTGGGCCTTTGAAAAAGTGACAAACTTCCCTTATAACAGCATACACCAAATATCTCTGGCTCTATGGCACCGAATAAGAAGTTGAGGTCAGCGATAGAAAGGTGATAGTCAGCGCTAAATATCATACGAACAGAGTGAAGCGCTAAAGGGAAAGGATCTTGGTGATATAAGGTGACAAAGTCGAGAAAAGTTGCCTCAAAATCATGAAAAATGTGAAAAAATGGCTAAGTCCCGGGTGCCTTAAGGGCAGGTTGATCGAATGTACCGAGCTGGCGGTACGA
The DNA here is from genome assembly GCF_943734765.1 of Anopheles ziemanni. Taxonomy (NCBI): domain Eukaryota; kingdom Metazoa; phylum Arthropoda; class Insecta; order Diptera; family Culicidae; genus Anopheles; species Anopheles ziemanni. The sequence goes on along the minus strand of NW_026689743.1, from coordinate 41,555 downwards.
GATAGAGACTTGGTGTAGAACAATTATATGTTTGGCATGGCAAGACCTACATTTGGTCAATACAAAGTGAGAAGATCAAAGAAACCCGTAAGGGTGATATTGGTGTCCAAAGGAAAAAAGCACTAAGTCTTGGGAAACTTATATGAAGAAAAAGGACCCTGATGGGTCATATGGGATGGATCGAAAAATCGGCTAAGTCCCAAAATGGGGATGTCAGAACTACACTCATGTGTTACCACATCAAGCAAGGCAAACTTATATGAAGCAAAGGACCCTGATGGGTCATATGGTATTGATCGAAAAATCGGCTAAGTCCCAAAATGGGGATGTCAGAACTACACTCAAATGTTACCACACCAAGCAAGGCAAACTTATATGAAGCAAAGGACCCTGATGGGTCATATGGTATTTTACGAAAAATCGGCTAAGTCCCAAAATGGGGATGTCAGAACTACACTCAAATGTTACCACACCAAGCAAGGCAAACTTATATGAAGCAAAGGACCCTGATGGGTCATATGGTATTGATCGAAAAATCGGCTAAGTCCCAAAATGGGGATGTCAGAACTACACTCAAATGTTACCACACCAAGCAAGGCAAACTTATATGAAGCAAAGGACCCTGATGGGTCATATGGTATTTTACGAAAAATCGGCTAAGTCCCAAAATGGGGATGTCAGAACTACACTCAAATGTTACCACACCAAGCAAGGCAAACTTATATGAAGCAAAGGACCCTGATGGGTCATATGGTATTGATCGAAAAATCGGCTAAGTCCCAAAATGGGGATGTCAGAACTACACTCAAATGTTACCACACCAAGCAAGGCAAACTTATATGAAGCAAAGGACCCTGATGGGTCATATGGTATTTTACGAAAAATCGGCTAAGTCCCAAAATGGGGATGTCAGAACTACACTCAAATGTTACCACACCAAGCAAGGCAAACTTATATGAAGCAAAGGACCCTGATGGGTCATATGGTATTGATCGAAAAATCGGCTAAGTCCCAAAATGGGGATGTCAGAACTACACTCAAATGTTACCACACCAAGCAAGGCAAACTTATATGAAGCAAAGGACCCTGATGGGTCATATGGTATTTTACGAAAAATCGGCTAAGTCCCAAAATGGGGATGTCAGAACTACACTCAAATGTTACCACACCAAGCAAGGCAAACTTATATGAAGCAAAGGACCCTGATGGGTCATATGGTATGGATCGAAAAATCGGCTAAGTCCCAAAATGGGGATGTCAGAACTACACTCAAATGTTACCACACCAAGCAAGGCAAACTTATATGAAGGCAAGGACCCTGATGGGTCATATGGTATTTTACGAAAAATCGGCTAAGTCCCAAAATGGGGATGTCAGAACTACACTCAAATGTTACCACACCAAGCAAGGCAAACTTATATGAAGCAAAGGACCCTGATGGGTCATATGGTATTGATTGAAAAATCGGCTAAGTCCCAAAATGGGGATGTCAGAACTACACTCAAATGTTACCACACCAAGCAAGGCAAACTTATATGAAGCAAAGGACCCATATGGGTCATATGGTATTGATTGAAAAATCGGCTAAGTCCCAAAATGGGGATGTCAGAACTACACTCAAATGTTACCACACCAAGCAAGGCAAACTTATATGAAGCAAAGGACCCTGATGGGTCATATGGTATGGATCGAAAAATCGGCTAAGTCCCAAAATGGGGATGTCAGAACTACACTCAAATGTTACCACACCAAGCAAGGCAAACTTATATGAAGGCAAGGACCCTGATGGGTCATATGGTATTTTACGAAAAATCGGCTAAGTCCCAAAATGGGGATGTCAGAACTACACTCAAATGTTACCACACCAAGCAAGGCAAACTTATATGAAGCAAAGGACCCTGATGGGTCATATGGTATTGATTGAAAAATCGGCTAAGTCCCAAAATGGGGATGTCAGAACTACACTCAAATGTTACCACACCAAGCAAGGCAAACTTATATGAAGCAAAGGACCCATATGGGTCATATGGTATTGATTGAAAAATCGGCTAAGTCCCAAAATGGGGATGTCAGAACTACACTCAAATGTTACCACACCAAGCAAGGCAAACTTATATGAAGCAAAGGACCCTGATGGGTCATATGGTATGGATCGAAAAATCGGCTAAGTCCCAAAATGGGGATGTCAGAACTACACTCAAATGTTACCACACCAAGCAAGGCAAACTTATATGAAGGCAAGGACCCTGATGGGTCATATGGTATTTTACGAAAAATCGGCTAAGTCCCAAAATGGGGATGTCAGAACTACACTCAAATGTTACCACACCAAGCAAGGCAAACTTATATGAAGCAAAGGACCCTGATGGGTCATATGGTATTGATTGAAAAATCGGCTAAGTCCCAAAATGGGGATGTCAGAACTACACTCAAATGTTACCACACCAAGCAAGGCAAACTTATTTGAAGCAAAGGACCCATATGGGTCATATGGTATTTTACGAAAAATCGGCTAAGTCCCAAAATGATGATGTCAGAACTACACTCAAATGTTACCATACCAAGCAAGGCAAACTTATATGAAGGAAAGGACCCATATGGGTCATATGGTATTTTACGAAAAATCGGCTAAGTCCCAAAATGAGGATGTCAGAACTACACTAAAAAGTTACCACACCAAGCAAGGCAAAGTACCTAGGTGAACCCTAGCAAGAAACACGGACCAAGTCAGATGGCCTAAGTCAAGAGTGCAAGTGACCTAGGCAAAGTTGTATGGCGCTGAGGACCCTGAAAAATATGGTTAGTGTAGTTTAGACAGGGGAGGTTTTTGGGTCGGCTGAACCTCCTTATTTTGGGTTTTGACCTCCTCAAGAAGCTACACCTAGGCAAACTGCCTAGGGTGAAAGTGCGAAGACCAATCGAATAGTAAGACAAGTTTTGACCGATCGCCCTAGGCAAGCTTGTATGAAGAAAGGGACCCTATGGGTCATATGGAAATACATGAAAAATCGGCTAAGTCCCAAAATTGGGATGTCTGAACTACACTAAAAAGTTACCACATCAAGCAAGGCAAAGTACCTAGGTGAACCCTAGCAAGAAACACGGACCAAGTCAGATGGCCTAAGTCAAGAGAACAAGTGACCTAGGCAAAGTTGTATGACGGTGAGGACCCTGAAAAATCTGGTTAGTGTAGTTTAGACAGGGGAGGTTTTTGGGTCGGCTGAACCTCCTTATTTTGGGTTTTGACCTCCTCAAGAAGCTACACCTAGGCAAACTGCCTAGGGTGAAAGTGCGAAGACCAATCGAATAGTAAGACAAGTTTTGACCGATCGCCCTAGGCAAGCTTGTATGAAGAAAGGGACCCTATGGGTCATATGGAAATACATGAAAAATCGGCTAAGTCCCAAAATTGGGATGTCTGAACTACACTAAAAAGTTACCACAGCAAGCAAGGCAAAGTACCTAGGTGAACCCTAGGAAGAAACACGGACCAAGTCAGATGGCCTAAGTCAAGAGTACAAGTGACCTAGGCAAAGTTGTATGGCGCTGAGGACCCTGAAAAATCGGGTTAGTGTAGTTCAGACAGGGGAGGTTTCTGGGTCGGCTGAACCTCCTTATTTCGGGTTTTGGCCTCCTCAAGAAGACAGACCTAGGCAAACTGCCTAGGGTGAAAGTGCGAAGACCAATCGAATAGTAAGACAAGTTTTGACCGATCGCCCTAGGCAAGCTTGTATGAAGAAAGGGACCCTATGGGTCATATGGAAATACATGAAAAATCGGCTAAGTCCCAAAATTGGGATGTCTGAACTACACTAAAAAGTTACCACATCAAGCAAGGCAAAGTACCTAGGTGAACCCTAGCAAGAAACACGGACCAAGTCAGATGGCCTAAGTCAAGAGAACAAGTGACCTAGGCAAAGTTGTATGACGGTGAGGACCCTGAAAAATCTGGTTAGTGTAGTTTAGACAGGGGAGGTTTTTGGGTCGGCTGAACCTCCTTATTTTGGGTTTTGACCTCCTCAAGAAGCTACACCTAGGCAAACTGCCTAGGGTGAAAGTGCGAAGACCAATCGAATAGTAAGACAAGTTTTGACCGATCGCCCTAGGCAAGCTTGTATGAAGAAAGGGACCCTATGGGTCATATGGAAATACATGAAAAATCGGCTAAGTCCCAAAATTGGGATGTCTGAACTACACTAAAAAGTTACCACAGCAAGCAAGGCAAAGTACCTAGGTGAACCCTAGGAAGAAACACGGACCAAGTCAGATGGCCTAAGTCAAGAGTACAAGTGACCTAGGCAAAGTTGTATGGCGCTGAGGACCCTGAAAAATCGGGTTAGTGTAGTTCAGACAGGGGAGGTTTCTGGGTCGGCTGAACCTCCTTATTTCGGGTTTTGGCCTCCTCAAGAAGACAGACCTAGGCAAACTGCCTAGGGTGAAAGTGCGAAGACCAATCGAATAGTAAGACAAGTTTTGACCGATCGCCCTAGGCAAGCTTGTATGAAGAAAGGGACCCTATGGGTCATATGGAAATACATGAAAAATCGGCTAAGTCCCAAAATTGGGATGTCTGAACTACACTAAAAAGTTACCACATCAAGCAAGGCAAAGTACCTAGGTGAACCCTAGGAAGAAACACGGACCAAGTCAGATGGCCTAAGTCAAGAGTACAAGTGACCTAGGCAAAGTTGTATGGCGCTGAGGACCCTGAAAAATCGGGTTAGTGTAGTTCAGACAGGGGAGGTTTCTGGGTCGGCTGAACCTCCTTATTTCGGGTTTTGGCCTCCTCAAGAAGACAGACCTAGGCAAAGTGCCTAGGGTGAAAGTGCGAAGACCAATCGAATAGTAAGACAAGTTTTGACCGATCGCCCTAGGCAAGCTTGTATGAAGAAAGGGACCCTATGGGTCATATGGAAATATACGAAAAATCGGCTAAGTCCCGAAATTGGGATGTCTGAACTACACTAAAAAGTTACCACATCAAGCAAGGCAAAGTACCTAGGTGAACCCTAGGAAGAAACACGGACCAAGTCAGATGGCCTAAGTCAAGAGTACAAGTGACCTAGGCAAAGTTGTATGGCGCTAAGGACCATGAAAAATCGGGTTAGTGTAGTTAAGACAGGGGAGGTTTCAGGGTCGGCTGGACCTCCTTATTTCGGGTTTTGGCCTCCTCAAGAAGACAGACCTAGGCGAACTGCCTAGGGTGAAAGTGCGAAGACCAATCGAATAGTAAGACAAGTTTTGACCGATCGCCCTAGGCAAGCTTGTATGAAGAAAGGGACCCTATGGGTCATATGGAAATACATGAAAAATCGGCTAAGTCCCAAAATTAGGATGTCTGAACTACACTTAAAAGTTACCACATCAAGCAAGGCAAAGTACCTAGGTGAACCCTAGGAAGAAACACGGACCAAGTCGGATGGCCTAAGTCAAGAGTACAAGTGACCTAGGCAAAGTTGTATGGCGCTGAGGACCCTGAAAAATCGGGTTAGTGTAGTTCAGACAGGGGAGGTTTCAGGGTCGGCCGAACCTCCTTATTTCGGGTTTTGGCCTCCTCAAGAAGACAGACCTAGGCGAACTGCCTAGGGTGAAAGTGCGAAGACCAATCGAATAGTAAGACAAGTTTTGACCGATCGCCCTAGGCAAGCTTGTATGAAGAAAGGGACCCTATGGGTCATATGGAAATATACGAAAAATCGGCTAAGTCCCAAAATTGGGATGTCAGAACTACACTATAAAGTTACCACATTAGCAAGGCAGACTTGTATGAAGATCGGGACCCTGGTGAAAGTAGCAAATATCCCAAACCGAACATGAATATTATACACACAAGAGTACGAACATAAAGGAACACGGACCAAGCGTACCGAGAGAATCGGTACTATAGAACCCTCGTGGTTCTACACAAAGACTTTATGTTAGGGGTTCAAGCCCCATAGTACTCAAACGGTGACAGTAGCAAATATCCCAAAACGAACGTGAATCTTATTCACAAGAGTACGAACATAAAGGAACACGGACCAAGCGTACCGAGAAAATCGGTACTATAGAGCCCTCGTGGTTCTACACAAAGACTTTATGTTCGGGGTTCACACCCCAAATCGAACGTGGAATTTACTTTCTGATGGTCATGCGGTCGTCCAAAGGGGTCTAGTATCCTGGGATGACAAGCATCACGGGCACAGCTCGTATCAAAACAGTCGAAGAGGCCCGCGAAAGCTTGCTTTCCATGGCTATGCGATGCACAAATTGAGTTTACTCACCGTAGTATAAAACGAACGAACCGAACCTATCCGAGTAGGGATAATGGGCGCAGTAACATACTTCTGTGACCCAGCGAGAGTTGAACGAGGTGACATGAACTGTCAGTGGCTTATATCAGATGGGATACATACATGAGATTGCTTTCAAATCTACACTCGAAAACCTAACCAAGTAAAAGCGAACGTGGGGAGGATTCGAAACTGGTAACGAAATCTTAAGCTGGAAAGAGTCATCACTATGGATACATATTATGCGAAACCAATCAAGTGCTCAGTACTGATCCAAAACCTAAGAGCACTAGTGAACACCTTATTCTCACCCTAGTTCACATCCAAGTGATCGACCACGTGTGTGAAGCAAAGACCAATCGAATTCCTCAATGAACCGAACACTATGAACAAATGGCCAAAAACGTTATAACTATCCAAACATCCTACTATCTAGCGAAAGTCATCACGATGGAACCATACCATGATCTTTAACCTATAGCGCTCACCATATTCCTACCCAGAGTGCAAGTGAACAGATTGCCCACCCGTACCCAGTTCACAACCACGTGATCGACTAACATACCGAGGTTACCACAAGTCAAAGTTATACGTTTACAAGCGCAAGACCAATCGAAAACCCCGAAAGCAATCTCGACCCAAAATGTATTATCCGTGAGTGTAGTCGAGTCTCGTACTCGTCATCTGTAATCGTCGGATAGAATATCCAGTACACGGTTGTCTTTCCAAATGAAATCTACATACAGAACTCGCTCTTGGCAAATGGGTGGCAATGGCGCAATCAGGAGCGAGTTCCCGTCCGGGTGCCAAGTGATTGGCAAATGTCTGGGGGAAAGCAACCATATGTTGATTTGTCTGTTAGTGTACTGGGTGTTTGAGGTATGTAGTATCCACGCTTGGTTGGGTGTGTCAGAGGACCATGGATGCGTTCACAACCCCAATTGGGGTACATCGGGAATGATTTTGTGGAACCGATGTGCCCGGCACACACTAAGTTTTGTTGCAAGTTAATAGTGTGCCATGTCCGGGGGGGTTGTGATTAAACTCTGGTGAATTGCGTACTGTGGTGATTGGGGTATGAAAGCCCCGCAGTTGCAATGATCGGACGCGCCTAGCGTGTCCTTTAGTTGATGGTAGGGAAATGAAGGCCCTTGTCAGCTCACCTAAGTATTCATGGAAGTTTGGCATAAGGTCGCTGTGGTAGGGGTATGAAGGCCCCGTCAGCGCATGCACAATCGGGCGCACGAGCGCTTAGCGGAGTCGAATGCCGCTCAAGTGCCTGTCCGGTGCATCGGGTGTGTGTGATACGAGGGCAATGAGGTTCGCACGGGGGCTCGCCTCCCGTGTGCTACCGGACTTGACAACATATAGAACGTGGTGTTTGCTCCTCCGGGTGCAATGGGACAATGAACATTCGAACGCAAAGTCGGAATTCTGGTTGATCCTACCAGTAATATACGCTCGTCTCAAAGGTTAAGCCATGCATGTCTAAGTACAAACAGATTTAATGTGAAACCGCATAAGGCTCAGTATAACAGCTATAATTTACGAGATCATCAACCTAGTTACTTGGATAACTGTGGAAAATCTAGAGCTAATACATGCAACATGCCAGGACCCTCGCGGGAACTGGTGCACTTATTAGTCAAACCAATCGCGGGTTCTCCGTGTCATTGAGTTGAAGTCTGGATAATGATGCTGATCGTATGGTCTCGCACCGACGACAGATCTCGCAAATATCTGCCCTATCAACTATGGATGGTAGTATAGAGGACTACCATGGTTGCAACGGGTAACGGGGAATCAGGGTTCGATTCCGGAGAGGGAGCCTGAGAAATGGCTACCACATCCAAGGAAGGCAGCAGGCGCGTAAATTACCCAATCCCGGGACGGGGAGGTAGTGACGAGAAATAACAATATGAAACTCTTTAATGATGTTTCATAATTGGAATGAGTAGAGCATAAATCCTTCTACGAGGATCAAGTGGAGGGCAAGTCTGGTGCCAGCAGCCGCGGTAATTCCAGCTCCACTAGCGTATATTAAAATTGTTGCGGTTAAAACGTTCGAAGTTGATACTTGTCCAACACAGTCCGGCTCCGCCGACCCGGTCAACCCGTGGTCGGTGGGCCAAGTCGGAATCTGGTTGCGACTCAATGGTGTGGTAGGGCACCAAGTCTGTGTCATGGTGTGCCCTTCAACGGGTGCAAGTGTAACATAGAGCTCGACCGCTCACGTTTACCTTGAACAAATTAGAGTGCTTAAAGCAGGGTGCCCAAACGCCCTAGAATAATCTTGCATGGAATAATGGAATACGACCTTGGTCTAATCTTTCATTGGTTTGTACTCAGACCGGAGGTAATGATTAACAGAAGTAGTTGGGGACACTAGTATTACGGCGCGAGAGGTGAAATTCGTAGACCGTCGTAAGACTAACTAAAGCGAAGGCATTTGTCAAGGATGCTTTCTTTAATCAAGAACGAAAGTTAGAGGATCGAAGGCGATTAGATACCGCCCTAGTTCTAACCGTAAACGATGCCAACTAGCAATTGGGAGACGCTACAACCAGGTGCTCTCAGTAGCTTCCGGGAAACCAAAGTCAGGTTCCGGGGGAAGTATGGTTGCAAAGTTGAAACTTAAAGGAATTGACGGAAGGGCACCACAATGAAATGGAGCTTGCAGTTGCAATCGAGCGCTCGTGGTGAACGGACGTGTTCAGGTCGAGCTCCGCTAACGGAGAGTTATTGTGAGTAATTGAGTAATTTTCGAGAGAGAGAAGTTCCAAAGCGTAAAACGGCAGAGAGAGAAAAGAGAGTAAGGCAATGAAGAGTGGCAACTTCAACGCCTGAAAAGTGAGAGTGAGCGAGTTCGCTCCGCGGCTTCGGCCCGAAGAGAGGGAGAAAAACGCGAAACGTTCAGAGAAAGAGAGAACGGAAAGTATGGTTTGGTTCGGCTGAGCCGTGTGCTAAAAGTGGAATGTGCGTGCGAGCGGGCACGTGCGTGTGTGCAACACTTTTTCGTGTCTAGACTTCCAAAAGTAGATTGTGCGTGCGTGTGTGCAACGCTTGAATGATAGTTGTCGGGCGAAGAAGGAGGGAAGAGAGGAGAGAGAAAGGAGTGTTCGGCGACAAGAGAACGGAAAGCTTGGTTTGGTTCGGTTGTGCCGTGTGCTATAAGTAGAATGTGCATGTGAGCGGGCGCGTGCGTGTGTGCAACACTTTTTCGTGTCTAGACTTCCAAAAGTAGACTGTGCGTGCGTGTGTACAACGCTTGAATGATAGTTGTCGGGTGAAGAAGGAGGGAAGAGGGGAGAGAGAAAGGAGTGTGAGGCGACAAGAGAACGAAAAGGTTGGTTTGGCCCTGAGCCAAAAGTAGAACGTTTATGTGAACCCACAAGTGCGTGTGTACAACACTTGAATGATAGTTGTCGGGTGAAGAAGGAGGGAAGAGGGGAGAGAAAGGAGTGTTCGGCGACAAGAGAACGAAAAGTGTCTAGACTTCCAAAAGTAGATTGTACGTGCGTGTGTACAACACTTAAATGATAGTTGTCGGGTGAAGAAGGAGGGAAGAGGGGAGAGAGAAAGGAGTGTGAGGCGACAAGAGAACGGAAAGTTTGGTTTGGTTCGGCCGTGTGCTAAAAGTAGAATGTGCATGCGAGCGGGCACGTGCGTGTGTGCAACACTTTTTCGTGTCTAGACTTCCAAAAGTAGATTGTGCGTGCGTGTGTACAACGCCTGAATGATAGTTGTCGGGTGAAGAAGGAAGGAAGAGGGGAGAGAGAAAGGAATGTGTCTAGACTTCCAAAAGTAGACTGTGCGTGCGTGTGTACAACGCTTGAATGATAGTTGTCGGGTGAAGAAGGAGGGAAGAGGGGAGAGAGAAAGGAGTGTGAGGCGACAAGAGAACGAAAAGGTTGGTTTGGCCCTGAGCCAAAAGTAGAACGCTTATGTGAACCCACAAGTGCGTGTGTACAACACTTGAATGATAGTTGTCGGGTGAAGAAGGAGGGAAGAGGGGAGAGAAAGGAGTGTTCGGCGACAAGAGAACGAAAAGTGTCTAGACTTCCAAAAGTAGATTGTACGTGCGTGTGTACAACACTTAAATGATAGTTGTCGGGTGAAGAAGGAGGGAAGAGGGGAGAGAGAAAGGAGTGTGAGGCGACAAGAGAACGAAAAGGTTGGTTTGGTTCAGCCGTGTGCTAGAAGTAGAATGTGCGTGCGAGCGGGCACGTGCGTGTGTGCAACACTTTTCCGTGTCTAGACTTCCAAAAGTAGATTGTGCGTGCGTGTGTACAACGCTTGAATGATAGTTGTCGGGTGAAGAAGGAGGGAAGAGGGGAGAGAGAAAGGAGTGTTCGGCGACAAGAGAACGAAAAGGTTGGTTTGGCCCTGAGCCAAAAGTAGAACGTTTATGTGAACCCACAAGTGCGTGTGTACAACACTTGAATGATAGTTGTCGGGTGAAGAAGGAGGGAAGAGGGGAGAGAGAAAGGAGTGTGTCTAGACTTCCAAAAGTAGATTGTGCGTGCGTGTGTGCAACACTTGAATGATAGTTGTCGGGTGAAGAAGGAGGGAAGAGGGGAGAGAGACCATAGTGTTCAGCAACAAGAGAATAAGGGGAGAGAGCGAGTGACCAGGGCCGTGCAAAGCGTGAGGCAGGCCAGGAAATCAGCTGGCCAAGAGCCAACGGTCGACTGCGAATGTGTGTGTGTGAGTGAATCGGGCGAACCGGTTGGACCGTTTCAGGAAGGTGTCTCCGCTAAGAGTCAGCCACCGAAAAGCGCCCCTAGCGTTGAGTGGCGGAAACCCCGCGGGACGGGAGTCAAGCGGCCGAGCGTTGCAGATTGCATCTCATCAGGCGTCAGGATCCAGGAGAGCGGGTTAGCGATTGCATCACATCAGGCGACCGGATTTAGGTGAGCGGGCTCGCGATTGCATCTCATCAGGCGACCGGAGAGCGGCATTGCCTAATTGTAGGCGCCACATCAGGAGTGTCCCGGGAAACCATAGCGCCCGGTCAAGTGGAAAAGGAGTTGCGGATTGCAGCCGATCAGGCGATCGGATTTGGACGAGCGGGGTAGCGGATTCATCTGGCCGAGCGTTGCAGATTGCATCCCATCAGGCGTCCGGATTCAGGAGAGCGGGTTAGCGATTGCATCTCATCAGGCGACCGGATTTAGGTGAGCGTTAGCGATTGCATATCATCAGGCGACCGGATTCAGGTGAGCGGGTAGGCGATTGCATCTCACCAGGCGACGAGTGTCCTGGGAAACCATAGCGCCCGGGCAAGTGGAAAAAGGGGCTGCGGATTGCATCCCACCAGGCGACCGGATTCGGACGAGCGGGGTAGCGGATTCATCTGGCCGAGCGTTGCAGATTGCATCTCATCAGGCGTCCGGATTCAGGAGAGCGGGTTAGCGATTGCATCTCATCAGGCGACCGGATTTAGGCGAGCGGGTAGGCGATTGCAGCTCATCAGGCGACGGGAGAGTGGCATTGCCTAACTGTAGGTGCCACATCAGGAGTGTCCCGGGAAAAAATAGCGCCCGGTCAAGTGGAAAGGGGTTGCGGATTGCATCTCACCAGGCGACCGGATTCGAACGAGCGGGGTAGAGGATTTACCTGGCTGAGCGTTGCAGATTACATCTCATCAGGCGTCCGGATTGAGGAGATTAGTTATTGCATATCATCAGGCGACCGGATATAGGTGAGCGTTAGCGATTGCATCTCATCAGGCGACCGGATTTAGGTGAGCGGGTTAGCGATTGCATCTCATCAACACTGCCGGCATTGGCTAACTGCAAGCGTCACAACGGAGAGAGTTTCGACAATGGTAGGAAGTCTAGCGGGGTAGGGGTCGATCATTCCATCTAAGTCCCCCCGCCCCCATCTACTCATCACCATGCTTGACAAGACACCGAAAAAGACACTGCGAGCTGGCCCAGCCACGGGCCGCAGCTCGGCGGTAGAGAATGCCGAGGCGGCAGAAGTGGAAGCTGCACGCGCAACAACTAGGACGAAAAGGGTGGAACGGACGCCGCCGCCGCAACGGACGCCGCGGCCGCGCGCGCGCTCCTCGAGCAGCAGGCTTCCGTTCGAGGAAAACCTAATAATGTTCATCGGAGATGTGGAGAAGGAGCTAGAAACATCGGCGAAGTCAAGCGCAACTCCTGTGGCTTCCCCGGTAGCGGAAAACTGCTCGACGGTATCGACGCCCGCAGCAACCAATTCTTTGGTTCAGGAGCAGCAGGTCCCGCAGCTCCAAGAGGCATCGGGAGGGAAAGACCCCTCGGAGAATAACACGCAGAGCGCTGGAATGGCCGCAATGGCCGAAACCATCAAGGCCCTGACGGCGCAAAACGCGGCACTGCAAGCCCAGGTAGCAGAGTTAATGGCCAAGGTAGAGAGGCTCCTGGAAGCCCAAGCCGCCCAAGCCATCCAGCAGGCCCAACTGGTGGAAGAGGGTCGAAAGAACATTAGGGAAATGGTTCGCGAGGCCATGGGAGAAAAACCAAAGCCCAAACAACTGAGCAGCAGCATCAGGAATGAGGTCAAAGAGACAGTGTCACTGCCACCGCGAGCACAGCAGCAGCAGCATTCGAAGCCACAGCAGCAGTCACAGCGGCAGCAGGGGCAGAAGCAGCAGCAGTCGCAGCGGCAGGGGGGGCAGCAACAGCAGCAAAGGCAGCAGCAGCAGCAGGACGAGGGCTTCCGGACAGTAGACAAGAAAGGTCGCCCGATCTACAATAAGCAGCGAGAGGAGTCTCGGGTCAACAAGGAGAATCCCAAGGCCAACATGGGCAAGAGGACCGAGATTCCCAGCGACAGGCGTTCGTTCGCCGAGACGGTAGTGGGAAATGGAACGACTAGGCCGCAAGCAGGAGCAGTTCCAGTCACACGCCCGCAGGGCGATTGTCGACCCCCGAGGCCAGCGATGACCAAAGGAAGACCGGACGTCATCACAGTCTGCCCGCCAGCGGGGGTTAGCTACCGGGACGTGTTCGTCAAGGTCCGAGCTCTAGAAGATGTCGCGGATAAGGTCCAGCGCGGAGAGCGCACTGCAGCCAATAACCTGACCATGACCCTCAAGAGGAAGGTGGACGCCCAGGCGGTGTTCGAGCGGGTACGAGCAGCAGCACCAGAGGGCAGCGAGGTCCATCTTCGGCTCGACACGGCCGTGGTAACGTTCAAAGGAGTAGACATGTTGGCCGAGCGCGAGGATGTCGCGAGGGCCATCTCAAAACAGTTCGGCGAGAAGGTCAGCGCGGAATGTGTCACCCTCCGGCGATTTTACCAGGGCGATCAGCGGGCGTTCGTCAGGCTGCCAAGGCGGATTGCCAACGCGCTGGTAGGAAACCGCCTGGTCTTTGGATACAGTAGCTGCTGGGTTGACTTCGCCCCAGCCAGGCCAGTTGAAGAGATGCGCTGCCACCGCTGCCTGCTTCGCGGGCACATTGCGCGCTCCTGCCCCGGTCCAGACCGTTCCGCACTGTGCCGTCGGTGCGGTGGGCAGGGCCACAAGGCTGCAGGCTGCAGCAATCCAGTGAAGTGCCTGGTGTGCGGAGGACCGCATGCTACCGGCACAGAAAAGTGCATGAACCGCCGTCAGAATTCAACGTAGTACTGCAGCAGAATTTAAGACGGAGTGCGATGGCCCAGGATCTACTGACCCAGTTGGCCCGCGAACGTGGTGCGGACGTGGCACTTTTGTCCGACTATCACCGCGTTCCAGCGAACAACGGCAACTGGGTCTTTGATCCCGCAACAAGAACAGCGGTCGTCGCACTGGGGAGATTCCCGATCCAGCGAGTGGTGAGCGTCGCGGAAGGGATGGTGGCGGTGGAGGTGAACGGCATCACCTTTATTAGCTGTTACGCCCCACCATCCTGGGATCTCCCCCGGTTCAGAGTACTAATGGAGGCGGTGCAGATAGCAGCACATGGACGGCAGCGGGTGGTCCTGGCCGGCGATTTCAACGCGGCCGCGGTCGAGTGGGGCCGCCAATCCACCAACAACCGGGGACACGAAATCATCGCCCTTGCGGAGCTGTTATCATTACGGGTGCTGAACCGCGGACGGACACCGACCTTCACGGGGAGTGCCGTTGCCCCCCCGGTGGTGAATGATATCAGTCTGGCGTCCAGGAGCATCGCGGGCGGGGAGGACTGGGTCGTCCTGCAGGATTACACAGCGAGCGACCATCAGCCGCTGTTCTACACCGTGGGCATCCCCGCAGCACCAACGCGCCGTTCGGTTAGAGCAGACCAACCACCCCCGAGGCCGAGTCGACGATGGGACACGTCGGTGTTTTCAGCCGAGCTGTTCACGGAGGCGCTCCGCTTGCTGAACTTCAACGAGGTTGCGCAGGATCCGGCCACCCTCGTCTCCACGCTGCAGCGCGCGTGCGATGAGGTGATGCCTCGGATGAACTCCAGGAACCGCACTCACGTCTTTTGGTGGACGGAGGAAATCGCCGAGCTACGCGAGAGCTGCCGGCGAGCCAAGGCGATTCTCCGACGCACGCGGGATCCAACGCTTCGTTTGCTGCGCGCGGCGACCCTCCGTGCCACCAAGAAGCGTCTCCGGAAGGCGATCAGTGCCAGCAAGAGGCGCTGCAACGAGGAGCTCGCTGATAGTATAGAGGACAACCCTTGGGGGGACGCGTACCGGATAGTGACGGCGTGGGTGAAGGGCGCCCGCCTGCCCCAGGAACGCGACGCCGAGGTACTGGGAGGCATAGTCGACGAGCTATTTCCCACGCACCCCCCCATGGAGTGGCCGGAGTCACCAGGGCCGGGCGTTGAGGAACCGCCACTGCGCCCAATCACCGACGAGGAACTCCTAGCGATCGCGGCCAGGCTGAACCCCCGAAAGGCCCCCGGACCAGATGGCGTCCCCAATGGTGCAGTCACGGCGGCAATCCGAGAGTCTCCCGCTACTTTCCGGCGCATTTACCAGCAGCTGCTGGACAGCGGAGACTTCCCGGTGGCGTGGAAAGCGCAGCGATTGGTGTTGCTGCCTAAGCCAGGGAAACCACCGGGCCAGGCGTCATCTTTTCGGCCCCTATGCATGCTCGACACTGTCGGTAAAGTGTTCGAGCGCATAGTCCTGGATCGTCTCAACGATCACCTGGAGGCCCCACTGCCAGGTGGTCCTCGCCTCTCTCCCCGCCAGTACGGTTTCCGTAAGGGGAGATCGACGGTGGAGGCGATCCAGGAGGTGGTGAAGGCGGGACAACGAGCGATGGCGTTTAAGCGCACCAACCAACGCGACCGCAGGTGCTGCATGGTGGTTGCACTTGATGTCAAAAACGCCTTCAACTCGGCAGGATGGACCAACATAGGGAGGGCCCTGGAGGCCAAAGGCGTTCCCCAGGCGCTGCTGGACATCATCGGGAGCTATTTTCGTGACCGAGTGCTCCACTACTCCACCAACACCGGACATGTTTCGAGGCCCGTCACCGCCGGCGTTCCACAGGGCTCCATCTTGGGGCCCACCCTTTGGAACGCCATGTACGACGGAGTCCTCGGATTGGAGCTACCACCGGGAGCGGAGATAGTTGGATTCGCGGATGATATCGTCTTGCTGGTGCCAGGCCGGACCCCGAGAGAATCTTCGACGCTGGCGACCCGGGCGATTAACACAGTACGGCGGTGGATGGCGGACCACCAGCTGTCCCTAGCCTTGGAGAAAACAGAGATGGTGATGGTGAGCTGCTTGCGGCAGGGCCATCCGAGGGTGCCAGTGCGTGTCGGGGGCTCCACGCTTTGCTCTAAGCGTCATATAAGGTACCTCGGTGTCCAGGTGGAGGATCACTTATCCTGGAATTTTCACGTGAAGGCGGTAACGGAAAAGGCCAACAGGATAAACCGAGCACTGTGTCACCTGCTCAAAAATCATGGCGGCCCTTCCAGTGTGCGACGTCGGACCCTCGCTAATGTGTCGACGTCCATCTTACGATACGCGGCCCCGGTCTGGTGGGAGGCTACGCGTATACAGAGCAACAGACGTCTGCTGAACCGGGTGCAGAGTCGGGCAGCCAAGATGGTCGCGAGCACCTTCCGGACCGTAAAGTACGACGTGGCTACGCTGGTTGCTGGTATACCACCTATAGTCGAGCTTATTAAGGAGGATCACCGCTGCCACGAGCGAAAGCAGCAGTCCGGCGGCACCCCAGCAGAGATCCGCAAGGAGGAGAGGGCGGCGACAATGCGCAACTGGCAGGAGAGCTGGGATGAGTTGGCGCAGGACGGCGTGGCGTCAAGCCGATTCATCAGATGGAGCCACAGAGTCCTCCCGGACGTGGACAGATGGGTCAACCGGAAGCACGGACGGGTGGGCTTCCACCTGTCGCAGGTGCTGACAGGACACGGCTTCTTCAGGGAGTACCTGCATTCCAGGAAGTTCACCCGGTCCCCGTGTTGCTCAGCCTGTCCGGGAGTCGACGAAACACCAGAGCACGTGCTGTTTCAATGCCCGCGGTTCGCGGAAGTGCGTGAACGGCTCCTCACGGGACACGGTCTTCAGCCGGTGACGGCTGACACGCTCCTCGACCACATGCTGCACGATCCTGACGCCTGGGAGCGTGTGGAAGAGGCGGCGGTCAGTGTCACCCGCGAGCTGCAGCGAGTTTGGAGAATCGAAAGCGGCGTGGAGGCTCGACGAGCGGTTCATCGAGAGAGGCGGCGAGCGGCGGAGCAGGCAGCACGACAGCAGCGGCGGCGAGAGGGCCGATTCGGCCTCGACCCAACGCTGAGGGATCGTATACTGGCCATGGACGAGGTGACGCGCGTGGAATTCAGGCGGGTGGCTCGCCAGCTTCAGGATAACATCAGGCGCCTGGAGCTTCGTCGTGACCGGATGCCGACGAGGGTATTCGAGGCTACTATGGCCGTCCGTGTGGCCAGCCTCCGACATCACGATGCGGCACCAGAGAACCGGGCAGCAACGGCGGCAACCTTACAACAGGCACAACTGTCATTGCAGGAGGCTCGACGAGAGCGAAGGAACGCTCGACAACGGCAGACGAGACGAGCAGAGCGACGAGCAGAGCGGCAGGAGAGCCGCGCAAGTGCGCGCCAACGGCGCAGATGATCACCAGGGGACGAGTCCCAGTAGGCCTACGCCTAATAGATAGATAGTGGCTCGACAGCCAGACGCCCGCCCCACACGGCTCTACCGTGTAGGTGCATGCCGTGTGGGGCACCATAACGGGCGAGAGTAGGGAGTAGGAATTGTCTTTCTGTAAACTGTGATATGATTTTTAGAATTTTAAGAGAAATACAGTTCTGAACCCTGATTAAAAAAAAAAAAAAAAAAAATGAAATGGAGCTTGCGGTTCAATTTGACTCAACACGGGAAAACTTACCAGGTCCGAACTTATGGAGGTGAGACAGATTAATAGCTCTTTCTCAAATTTAAGGGTAGTGGTGCATGGCCGTTCTTAGTTCGTGGATTGATTTGTCTGGTTAATTCCGATAACGAACGTGACTCACATATGCTAACTAGAACGCAGTCAGCGTTAATGCGTCGATGCCGATTGGAACGGGTTAGGACCTTTCGGTGGAGTATGACCTGACACCTTCGCTGTTCGTGTGCGCAAGTGCACTTACGGTACGCTGCTTAGCAGGACAATTTGTGTTTAGCAAAATGAGATCGAGCGATAACAGGTCCGTGATGCCCTTAGATGTTCTGGGCTACACGCGTGCTACAATGTGGGTAGCAGCGTGTCTCCTATTCCGAGAGGAACGGGAAATCACTCAAATACTCACTTAGTAGGGATTATGGATTGCAATGGTCCATATGAACTCGGAACTTCTAGTAAGTGCTGGTCATCAGCCAGCGTTGAATACGTCCCTGCCCTTTGTACACACCGCCCGTCGCTACTACCGATGGATTATTTAGTGAGGTCTTTGGAGATGATCGTTCGCTGGATCCTCGTGAACCGCGTCTGCTTTATCGAAGTTGACCGAACTTGATGATTTAGAGGAAGTAAAAGTCGTAACAAGGTTTCCGTAGGTGAACCTGCGGAAGGATCATTAGTGGCCAAGTGATCCTTCCAGAAGTCCGAACCTGCGGGTTGAGACTTCGGCACAAGTTGCCATATGATAGTTGACGAAACACGTTAGAAGTCCGAACCTGCGGGTTGAGACTTCGGCACAAGTTGCCATATGATAGTTGACGAAACACGTTAGAAGTCCGAACCTGCGGGTTGAGACTTCGGCACAAGTTGCCATATGATAGTTGACGAAACACGTTAGAAGTCCGAACCTGCGGGTTGAGACTTCGGCACAAGTTGCCATATGATAATTGACGAAACACTATAGAAGTCCGAACCTGCGGGTTGAGACTTAGGCACAAGTTGCCTTATATAAAACTTCGAACAAATACACAAGTCCGAACCTGCGGGTTGAGACTTCGGCACAAGTTGCCTTATACATGACTTCGAACAAATACACAAGTCCGAACCTGCGGGTTGAGACTTAGGCACAAGTTGCCTTATATACATACATTGGCCATATAAACAGAAGTCCGAACCTGCGGGTTGAGACTTAGGCACAAGTTGCCATATTATATTCGATCAAACACTTAGTAGTCCGAACCTGCGGGTTGAGACTCAAGACCGTCACAAGATGTCACTATACAAGTCCGAACCTAAGGGTTGAGACTTAATGCGATCTAGATACCAAGTGGACATCCAATACCTGTTGAGCAAAACCAAAGATTCCCTGTTCTCGAATGATTACACTATATAACAGGGAATCATGAAGAAATCAAGCAAGCGTGAAACAAAGTCATCACTTGGGCATGCTCGATAGCCAACCACATGACCTTAACCTAAGAGAGCATGCAAACCACATGATACCTATAAACGATTAACCCGCCCTAGTTCAATCGTTCACCAAGTGATGACTTCAGTATGGCTAAGAGAAAAACTTTTAAATGGGAAAAACTCTAAGTCCGAACCTCCGGGTTGAGACTTTCCGCGTCCGGAGGTACGCGTACCGCCTACCCGAAAGATGGTGTGCTTCTGGGGTATTCGATGAGTCGGATACCCCGTCGTAGTCCAACTATGACAATACAAAGTCAAGACCTCCGGGTTGAGACTTTCCGCGTCCGGAGGTACGCGTACCGCCTACCCGAAAGATGGTGTGCTTCTGGGGTATTCGATGAGTCGGATACCCCGTCGTAGTCCAACTATGACAATACAAAGTCAAGACCTCCGGGTTGAGACTTCCGCGTCGGAGGTGCGCGCACCGCCTACCCGAAAGATGGTGAGTCAGGGGTGTTCGGTCAGCAATGGTCGGATGCCCCGTCGTAGTCCAACTATGACAACCAAAGTCAAGACCTCCGGGTTGAGACTTTCCGCGAGTACAAGCATAAAGGAACACGGACCAAGCCGTACCGAGAGAATCGGTACTAGAGCCCTCGTGGTTCTACATTGAGAGAGCCCTCGTGGTTCTCATTAGGGGCTTTATGCAAGAAGTACTCAATACTGTGGTGTGAAGTATAAAGTATAGAGTCCTCCACTGGTCCACGCTGCTCCGGCGGTCCTGGGTAAGATAGTTCATTCTAGCTTGCCCTATGTGGAAGAGGACTCAATACCCTACCTGTTGAGCTTGAAACAAAGTCATCACTTGGGCATGCTCATATTGCCATACACAATTACATTATATTCGAATGAGCATGCAAGCGACCCTATATAGACCGAACCAAAACGATTGATACCGCCGTAGTTCACCCCCACCAAGTGATGACTTCAGTATGGCTAGTGTGTGAAGTATAAAGTATAGTCCTCATCTGGTCCACGCTGCTTTGCAGTCCTGGGTAAGATAGTTAATTCTAGCTTGCCCTATGTGGAAGAGGACACAATACTTAATACTTTGAGTACAAGCATAAAGGAACACGGACCAAGCCGTACCGAGAGAATCGGTACTAGAGCCCTCGTGGTTCTACATTGAGAGAGCCCTCGTGGTTCTCATTAGGGGCTTTATGCAAGGCGTACTCAAAACTGTGGTGTGAAGTATAAAGTATAGTCCTCATCTGGTCCACACTGCTTCGGCGGTCCTGGGTAAGATAGTTAATTCTAGCTTGCCCTATGTGGAAGAGGACACCGTACTTAATACTGTGGTGTAACGGACAAGGTATAGTCCTCCACTGGTCCACGCTGCTTCGGCGGTCCTGGGTAAGATAGTTCATTCTAGCTTGCTCTATGTGGAAGAGGACTCAATACCCTACCTGTTGAGCTTGAAACAAAGTCATCACTTGGGCATGCTCATATTGCCATACAATATTCCATTATCTACTAATGAGCATGCAGCTATATGATTATAACCTGTAAACGATTACCCCGCCGTAGTTCAACGCTTCAACCAAGTGATGACTTCAGTATGGCTAGTGTGTGAAGTATAAAGTATAGTCCTCCCCTGGTCCACACTGCTTCGGCGGTCCTGGGTAAGATAGTTAGTTCTAGCTTGCCCTATGTGGAAGAGGACACCATACTTAATACTGTGGTGCAATAAACAAAGTATAGTCCTCCACTGGTCCACGCTGCTCCGGCGGTCCTGGGTAAGATAGTTCATTCTAGCTTGCCCTATGTGGAAGAGGGCATACAAGACAAAGTATAGTTCTCCCCTGGTCCACGCTGCTCCGGCGGTCCTGGGTAAGATAGTTCATTCTAGCTTGCCCTATGTGGAAGAGAACATACATGAACCAAGAACGAAGGTTATGACCGAGGAATGATTCGACAACTAACCGATGGTATGAAATGTGAAGAATTCAAGCAAGCACACAATCAAGTCATCACTTGGGCATGCTCGATAGCCAACCCAATGACATTAACCTAGTAGAGCATGCGAAAACCAATATATATACAAGTAATGTAAACGATGCCCCGCCCTAGTTCAGCGCTTCAACCAAGTGATGACTTCATGGCTAAATCAAATCGGTTCAAAACATACCATCGGTACCCTATTGAAACACACAAGTCGATATCAAACCTCATGATTGTGTAGTCCTCCACTGGTCCACGCCGCTCCGCCGGTCCTGGGTAAGATAGTTCATTCTAGCTTGCCCTATGTGGAAGAGGGCACATTACTCAATACTGTGGTGTTATGAACAAAGTATAGTCCTCCACTGGTCCACGCTGCTTTGCAGTCCTGGGTAAGATAGTTAATTCTAGCTTGCCCTATGTGGAAGAGGGCATACAAGACAAAGTATAGTTCTCCCCTGGTCCACGCTGCTCCGGCGGTCCTGGGTAAGATAGTTCATTCTAGCTTGCCCTATG
>NW_026689743.1:0-10000 GCF_943734765.1 Anopheles ziemanni | reverse complement strand
GATCGCCCTGAGGTCTTCCGTGCTTGGGTAGCAAAGCAAGTCGTTGTCGCTTCCAGTCAGCGGGAAAGGTGCATTGATCGAAGCACTCCTGGAACACGCGGCGGAACGTCTCCGTGTGCTCGCGAACAGCGACCCTCAGTGCCGCATTGATGATGCCATCGGGTCCCGGGGCCTTAGTGGGCACCATCCGCGCCGCGATCGCCAAGAGCTCCTCATCCGACACCTCCCTCACTGGCTCCTGCGTTGTCTGCCCCCAATCGACGAGATCCGGTGCAGGCCACTCAAAAGTGCCATGATCCGGGAAGAGTTCCGACACGACGTGCTGTAGAATCGCAGGATCTCGCTCCGGGGGGACGCGGCTACCCTTAAGGCGTGACGTTACTACCTTGTAGGCAGTGCCGAAAACGTTGTCCTCAGCTTCCGCAATCATCTCATCAAAGCTACGGTCCTTGCTTGCCTTGATGGCACGGGCGAGTTCCTTCTTACAGCTCCTGTGCCGTTCTCTGGCCAACTCTCGCTGTGCACCGGTTCCGGCGGTCAAAATCGCATCCTCAGATGACTTGCACTGCTCCCTGAGAAGGCCGATTTCCTGCGTCCACCAGTACATTTCCGGTCTCACCAAAAACTGCGCTGGCGGTGCCCTCTGCATCACCTCATCGCAGGCTCTAGTAAGTCCAGCGGTGAGAGTCGCCGGTGATACAGCCGCTTCGGCAAACCCGGAAGCCTGGAGCGCGATCTGGAAGGCTTCGGGATGGAATTGACGCAACTTCCATCTCGGTCCAATCTGCTCGCGTTGTCGCTGCCGGTCGCGATGCTGGTTCTGTTGTTGCGGTTGCCTCTGCTGGTGTGGTGAAGCGCTGCTGACTGGTGTCGCGGATACGCTGAATCTCACGTATCTGTGGTCACTGTTGGTGAAAGTGTCGAGCACCCGCCAGTCGTTACCGGGTTCAATGGCCGGACTGGCGAAGGACACGTCGACCACACTTTCAGTAGCACTGCCGTTGCCGACGAACGTGGGCACACTGCCGCGGTTCAAGATCGCCAGGTCAAGCTGGTCGACGACCTCGGCGAGATCTTCACCACGCGGCTTCGTCCTCGCGCTGCCCCATCGCACGTGCCAGGCATTGAAGTCGCCCGCCAAGACTACGAGGGGGTGTGCTCTGGCCTCGATATCGATCTCGTCGAGCAGCCGCTGGTAGTCCTCGTCCGTCCATCCCGGTGTTGGTGGGGCGTAGCAAGAGATGAAGGTCACCCCCGCCACCTGGACCGACACCAGTCCTACCCTACTTGCCCAGACTCGCTGTATGGGCAAGGCTCCGGTCGTAATAACAGCTGCCTTCGCTGTCGAATCCACCGCCCAGTTCCCGTTATTGGGTGGAACACGGTAGATCTCCGACGCCAGCACAATGTCGATCCTTTGCTCCCGTGCGGTCTGGAGCATGAGGTCTTGTGCTACCCTGCTGCGCGCCAAGTTGATCTGGAGGATCTTCAACCCAGCGTCGCGCCCTCTAACAGTGGTGTTCGAAGCTAGCGGGAACATGACGGCTGTCTGCTTCCGCTGCAAACCGGTGAACCTGTCTGATGTTGTCCGGAACACGTGAGGCACTTGGGGCCCGAGCTGCACTCCTTGGCCTTATGCTGCTTCGATCCGCACCGGAAGCAGCACTTGGAGTAGTCAGGGCCGGTGCACTCGCGAGAGCGGTGCCCCTTGCCAAAGCAGCGGTAGCAGAGCCGCTCTCCTGCAGGGACCGATGCGAGCGCCTGCATTACGACACGTGTATTGCCGATGGTGATCTTGTTACCATTCAGCATTTGGCACTGCGAGCGCGGCAGCTTAAGATGCGCCTTCTGCATCCCGTCGTAGCGCCGCCAGAGGCGCACCGCATCAGCTGGCACCGTCAGGGCCATCTGGCGTTTGATCGCTGCTGAAATATCTTCCGGGGTGGCCAGCATATCAATCCCTGTTAGTGCTACTGTTTGTTTGTTCACCAGGAGGCGCGCCACTCCTACCTCCTTGATGGCCGCTTGAACCTCCTGCAGCACGTTTTCGCAGTCCGTGTTGGGCTTTAGGTACAGGGACATGGACCCTTCTCCGGTCCGCGAAACCCGGGCGACGTGCTGATCGATTGCCGTCTTTTCCCTTACCGCCTTGTACGCTTCAAGATAACTGCGGCCTTCGTTGCTTTCAAGAACAACAACTCCGGGCCTCTCTTCCCGGCGAGTTGTTGTACTTTGCGTCGTTTCCGCCTTCGGTCGACCACCGACTACCTTGGCGAACGACGTTGTCGTTGATCCGTTTCGCTTCTCGGTCTGCACTGCACCAGGCTTGATCTTCTTAGTGGCCTTGTTGTTAGGAGCAGAAGACCTTTCGGTGACGGTGGCGGCCCTGCCCACAGGAACGTCAGGCATCGCTGGTGTCGACTGCGCAGTATTGGTCAGCGCTTCAGCAGCTGCTACCTGGTCCTGCTTCTTTCCCCCGCGTACTCTCTTCCGCTTGCGCGGAGCTTCCTGATCCACTGGAGGTGTCTGACCAGCTGGCGCTGAACGTTGTTCGAGGTCTCGCTCGCCTCCGCCGACTCTGCCTCCAAGCTGTTGTGGAACTTCCATCGAAGCCATCGAGCTCATGGAGCTGATCCCGCTGCGAAGCAGCGTCATCTCCCGCTCGCAGGCAGCTGCACGCTCGCGCAGGCTATTATTTTCTCGTTTTAGTTCCGAGTTATCACGAGCCATCAGCTTCAGCTTCGCTTTTAACTCGGCGCCGCTATCCTTTGCCGTTGCCCGGCCCGTCTCCATCTCGCTAACCTTTGCGAGGAGGGTCTCGACGGTTGCCCGGAGCTCCCTCAACTCGCTGCTGAGGCTTGCGATTCTCAGCTCCTGCTGCGGGGCTTCGGCCACCTGCTGGACGACGGTTGAGTTGAGCTCGTCCTCGTCGCTCTCCTCTGAAATCTCCATATCACTGGCTAGCAGGGCCATCCGCTGCACCACCACCACCGGCCGAGTGGGCGTCGCAGTCGATGGCGCGACACTGCCTCCCTTTCGCTGCCGAGTCAACGGAAGCACAACCGATGATGTTGAAGATGTCCCTGTTACTTCGTCCCTGTCGTCCTTCGTCGATGGTGCGGTAGCGTCACAGGTGGACCGGAGCCTGACGGACCGACGCGTCGAAGGCTCCCCCGATGCCTGCTCCATTCCCCTACTGCAACCCTGAAAATCCCTGTGGGCAATGGGTTAGGTTGCGGAGAGCCACGGTGAAGTGTCTGGGAGGCGAAGGTGGGAAGGGGAAGGGGAGAGGAGGAAGGCCAAATACCGGTGCGAAATAGAATCTCCAACAAATACAAGGCCAAACCAATCTTTTTCCCCTCTCCAAATCTGAGCTTCTATCTCAGTTCTCCTCTGCGATCAGGTGCCGCCTGGTTGTCAAATCCGCAAACCGCCAGCCGATACACTCGCCATAAAACTCAGAGTGCCGCCTGGATGCGAAACCGGCGATCTCCACCAGCCGAGGCACTTGATGAACTGAAGGCGCCGCCTGGTTGTGACGTTGAAAAGCTCAGCACCGGTGCCGCCGCCTGGTAACAGTGTTCGGAATCTCCGTGAGCCGAGACACCCGCCACGACCCGATGCGCCGCCTGGTGGCAATGCTGGCAATCCGCTGGTACTGGTGGCGCCGCCTGGCGGCCAAGTTCGGAACCAAGTTTAGCCGAGACACACTGAAATATTTCGCCGGGATGATCGAACCTCGAAATTTTTCAGCCGAGACACATGAAACATTTCACTTTTAGCCGAGACACCTTGAAAAGTTTCACTGAAACATTTCAACCGGATGGTTGGTCCATGAAATATTTCAGCCGGGACACTTGAAACATTTCACCCCCAGCCGGGACACCTATCCGGGACACACTGCCGCCAACGGTCAATTAAAAATACCGGCCAATTTGGATAACCGGCCAATTTAAATTACCGACCGATTTGAATTAACGGCCACTTCAAACCAACGGCCACCGACTCCACCAACGGTCAATTTGAACGACCCGAAAATCCGGCACCAACGGTCCTTTTTTGAAAAACTGGATCAGATGACACGGAGCCCGATTCGGCTTAGGTGAAATCGCTCGGATCTTCGAGTCCGAATCCGGCTGGAAAATGGACGATCGAATCTTCACCTGCCAAAATTTTTGCACCGCGTGCTTTCACTCTTTTTACACTTATTTTGCGCTGAATTCGTCTTTTTTCGTACGGTTTTCTCTGCCTTTCGTTTTAAAACACCGTCTGTCATCTAAAAAACCACATCCGGCCAGGATCCGGACACTTTTTTAACCGAAAAACACGTAGTCCCAAATGGGGCTGTAGTACGTGAAAAATGCTTCAAAGTTGCTTTGGTGCGGTTGGAATTACGTAGAAAGTGCTTCGAATCACCTAGGAAGTTGTTTTGGTGCGGTTGGAATTACGTAGAAAGTGCTTCGAATCACCTAGGAAGTTGTTTTGGTGCGGTTGGAATTACGTAGAAAGTGCTTCGAATCACCTAATAAAATGTTTTGGTGCGGTTGGAATTACGTAGAAAGTGCTTCGAATCACCTAGGAAGTTGTTTTGGTGTGGTTGGAATTACGAAGAAAGTGCTTCGAATCACCTAATAAGTTGTTTTGGTGTGGTTGGAATTACGTGGAAAGTGCTTCGAATCACCTAATAAGTTGTTTTGGTGCGGTTGGAATTACGTAGAAAGTGCTTCGAATCACCTAGGAAGTTGTTTTGGTGCGGTTGGAATTACGTAGAAAGTGCTTCGAATCACCTAGGAAGTTGTTTTGGTGCGGTTGGAATTACGTAGAAAGTGCTTCGAATCACCTAGGAAGTTGTTTTGGTGCGGTTGGAATTACGTGGAAAGTGCTTCGAATCAC
The DNA here is from genome assembly GCF_943734765.1 of Anopheles ziemanni. NCBI lineage: Eukaryota > Metazoa > Arthropoda > Insecta > Diptera > Culicidae > Anopheles > Anopheles ziemanni. The sequence goes on along the minus strand of NW_026689743.1, from coordinate 5,107 downwards.
CTAATAAGTTGTTTTGGTGCGGTTGGAATTACGTAGAAAGTGCTTCGAATCACCTAGGAAGTTGTTTTGGTGTGGTTGGAATTACGAAGAAAGTGCTTCGAATCACCTAATAAGTTGTTTTGGTGTGGTTGGAATTACGTGGAAAGTGCTTCGAATCACCTAATAAGTTGTTTTGGTGCGGTTGGAATTACGTAGAAAGTGCTTCGAATCACCTAGGAAGTTGTTTTGGTGCGGTTGGAATTACGTAGAAAGTGCTTCGAATCACCTAGGAAGTTGTTTTGGTGCGGTTGGAATTACGTAGAAAGTGCTTCGAATCACCTAGGAAGTTGTTTTGGTGCGGTTGGAATTACGTAGAAAGTGCTTCGAATCACCTAATAAAATGTTTTGGTGCGGTTGGAATTACGTAGAAAGTGCTTCGAATCACCTAATAAGTTGTTTTGGTGTGGTTGGAATTACGTAGAAAGTGCTTCGAATCACCTAGGAAGTTGTTTTGGTGTGGTTGGAATTACGAAGAAAGTGCTTCGAATCACCTAATAAGTTGTTTTGGTGTGGTTGGAATTACGTGGAAAGTGCTTCGAATCACCTAATAAGTTGTTTTGGTGCGGTTGGAATTACGTAGAAAGTGCTTCGAATCACCTAGGAAGTTGTTTTGGTGCGGTTGGAATTACGTAGAAAGTGCTTCGAATCACCTAGGAAGTTGTTTTGGTGCGGTTGGAATTACGTAGAAAGTGCTTCGAATCACCTAGGAAGTTGTTTTGGTGCGGTTGGAATTACGTAGAAAGTGCTTCGAATCACCTAATAAAATGTTTTGGTGCGGTTGGAATTACGTAGAAAGTGCTTCGAATCACCTAATAAGTTGTTTTGGTGCGGTTGGAATTACGTAGAAAGTGCTTCGAATCACCTAATAAGTTGTTTTGGTGTGGTTGGAATTACGTAGAAAGTGCTTCGAATCACCTAGGAAGTTGTTTTGGTGTGGTTGGAATTACGTAGAAAGTGCTTCGAATCACCTAATAAGTTGTTTTGGTGCGGTTGGAATTACGTAGAAAGTGCTTCGAATCACCTAATAAGTTGTTTTGGTGTGGTTGGAATTACGTAGAAAGTGCTTCGAATCACCTAATAAAATGTTTTGGTGCGGTTGGAATTACGTAGAAAGTGCTTCGAATCACCTAATAAGTTGTTTTGGTGTGGTTGGAATTACGTAGAAAGTGCTTCGAATCACCTAGGAAGTTGTTTTGGTGCGGTTGGAATTACGTAGAAAGTGCTTCGAATCACCTAGGAAGTTGTTTTGTTGTGGTTGAAATTACGTAGAAAGTGCTTCGAATCACCTAGGAAGTTGTTTTGGTGCGGTTGGAATTACGTAGAAAGTGCTTCGAATCACCTAGGAAGTTGTTTTGTTGTGGTTGGAATTACGTAGAAAGTGCTTCGAATCACCTAATAAGTTGTTTTGGTGTGGTTGGAATTACGAAGAAAGTGCTTCGAAGCACCTTATAAGTTGTTTTGGTGTGGTTGGAATTACGTAGAAAGTGCTTCGAATCACCTAATAAGTTGTTTTGTTGTGGTTGGAATTACGAAGAAAGTGCTTCGAATCACCTAGGAAGTTGTTTTGGTGCGGTTGGAATTACGTAGAAAGTGCTTCGAATCACCTAGGAAGTTGTTTTGTTGTGGTTGAAATTACGTAGAAAGTGCTTCGAATCACCTAGGAAGTTGTTTTGGTGCGGTTGGAATTACGTAGAAAGTGCTTCGAATCACCTAGGAAGTTGTTTTGGTGCGGTTGGAATTACGTAGAAAGTGCTTCGAATCACCTAATAAGTTGTTTTGGTGCGGTTGGAATTACGTAGAAAGTGCTTCGAATCACCTAATAAGTTGTTTTGGTGCGGTTGGAATTACGTAGAAAGTGCTTCGAATCACCTAATAAGTTGTTTTGGTGTGGTTGGAATTACGTAGAAAGTGCTTCGAATCACCTAATAAGTTGTTTTGGTGCGGTTGGAATTACGTAGAAAGTGCTTCGAATCACCTAATAAGTTGTTTTGGTGTGGTTGGAATTACGTAGAAAGTGCTTCGAATCACCTAATAAGTTGTTTTGGTGTGGTTGGAATTACGTAGAAAGTGCTTCGAATCACCTAATAAGTTGTTTTGGTGCGGTTGGAATTACGTAGACAGTGCTTCGAATCACCTAGGAAGTTGTTTTGGTGCGGTTGGAATTACGTAGAAAGTGCTTCGAATCACCTAATAAGTTGTTTTGGTGTGGTTGGAATTACGTAGAAAGTGCTTCGAATCACCTAGGAAGTTGTTTTGGTGTGGTTGGAATTACGTAGAAAGTGCTTCGAATCACCTAATAAGTTGTTTTGGTGTGGTTGGAATTACGTAGAAAGTGCTTCGAATCACCTAATAAGTTGTTTTGGTGTGGTTGGAATTACGTAGAAAGTGCTTCGAATCACCTAATAAGTTGTTTTGGTGTGGTTGGAATTACGTAGAAAGTGCTTCGAATCACCTAATAAGTTGTTTTGGTGTGGTTGGAATTACGTAGAAAGTGCTTCGAATCACCTAATAAGTTGTTTTGGTGCGGTTGGAATTACGTAGAAAGTGCTTCGAATCACCTAATAAGTTGTTTTGGTGCGGTTGGAATTACGTAGAAAGTGCTTCGAATCACCTAATAAGTTGTTTTGGTGTGGTTGGAATTACGTAGAAAGTGCTTCGAATCACCTAATAAGTTGTTTTGGTGTGGTTGGAATTACGTAGAAAGTGCTTCGAATCACCTAATAAGTTGTTTTGGTGCGGTTGGAATTACGTAGACAGTGCTTCGAATCACCTAGGAAGTTGTTTTGGTGCGGTTGGAATTACGTAGAAAGTGCTTCGAATCACCTAATAAGTTGTTTTGGTGTGGTTGGAATTACGTAGAAAGTGCTTCGAATCACCTAGGAAGTTGTTTTGGTGTGGTTGGAATTACGTAGAAAGTGCTTCGAATCACCTAATAAGTTGTTTTGGTGTGGTTGGAATTACGTAGAAAGTGCTTCGAATCACCTAATAAGTTGTTTTGGTGTGGTTGGAATTACGTAGAAAGTGCATCGAATCACCTAATAAGTTGTTTTGGTGTGGTTGGAATTACGTAGAAAGTGCTTCGAATCACCTAGGAAGTTGTTTTGGTGTGGTTGGAATTACGAAGAAAGTGCTTCGAATCACCTAATAAGTTGTTTTGGTGTGGTTGGAATTACGTGGAAAGTGCTTCGAATCACCTAATAAGTTGTTTTGGTGCGGTTGGAATTACGTAGAAAGTGCTTCGAATCACCTAGGAAGTTGTTTTGGTGCGGTTGGAATTACGTAGAAAGTGCTTCGAATCACCTAGGAAGTTGTTTTGGTGCGGTTGGAATTACGTAGAAAGTGCTTCGAATCACCTAGGAAGTTGTTTTGGTGCGGTTGGAATTACGTAGAAAGTGCTTCGAATCACCTAATAAAATGTTTTGGTGCGGTTGGAATTACGTAGAAAGTGCTTCGAATCACCTAATAAGTTGTTTTGGTGCGGTTGGAATTACGTAGAAAGTGCTTCGAATCACCTAATAAGTTGTTTTGGTGTGGTTGGAATTACGTAGAAAGTGCTTCGAATCACCTAGGAAGTTGTTTTGGTGTGGTTGGAATTACGTAGAAAGTGCTTCGAATCACCTAATAAGTTGTTTTGGTGCGGTTGGAATTACGTAGAAAGTGCTTCGAATCACCTAATAAGTTGTTTTGGTGTGGTTGGAATTACGTAGAAAGTGCTTCGAATCACCTAATAAAATGTTTTGGTGCGGTTGGAATTACGTAGAAAGTGCTTCGAATCACCTAATAAGTTGTTTTGGTGTGGTTGGAATTACGTAGAAAGTGCTTCGAATCACCTAATAAGTTGTTTTGGTGTGGTTGGAATTACGTAGAAAGTGCTTCGAATCACCTAATAAGTTGTTTTGGTGCGGTTGGAATTACGTAGAAAGTGCTTCGAATCACCTAGGAAGTTGTTTTGGTGTGGTTGAAATTACGTAGAAAGTGCTTCGAATCACCTAGGAAGTTGTTTTGGTGCGGTTGGAATTACGTAGAAAGTGCTTCGAATCACCTAATAAGTTGTTTTGGTGCGGTTGGAATTACGTAGAAAGTGCTTCGAATCACCTAATAAGTTGTTTTGGTGTGGTTGGAATTACGTAGAAAGTGCTTCGAATCACCTAATAAGTTGTTTTGTTGTGGTTGGAATTACGAAGAAAGTGCTTCGAATCACCTAATAAGTTGTTTTGGTGCGGTTGGAATTACGTAGAAAGTGCTTCGAATCACCTAGGAAGTTGTTTTGTTGTGGTTGGAATTACGTAGAAAGTGCTTCGAATCACCTAGGAAGTTGTTTTGGTGCGGTTGGAATTACGTAGAAAGTGCTTCGAATCACCTAGGAAGTTGTTTTGGTGCGGTTGGAATTACGTAGAAAGTGCTTCGAATCACCTAATAAGTTGTTTTGGTGCGGTTGGAATTACGTAGAAAGTGCTTCGAATCACCTAATAAGTTGTTTTGGTGCGGTTGGAATTACGTAGAAAGTGCTTCGAATCACCTAATAAGTTGTTTTGGTGTGGTTGGAATTACGTAGAAAGTGCTTCGAATCACCTAATAAGTTGTTTTGGTGCGGTTGGAATTACGTAGAAAGTGCTTCGAATCACCTAATAAGTTGTTTTGGTGCGGTTGGAATTACGTAGAAAGTGCTTCGAATCACCTAATAAGTTGTTTTGGTGTGGTTGGAATTACGTAGAAAGTGCTTCGAATCACCTAATAAGTTGTTTTGGTGTGGTTGGAATTACGTAGTAAGTGCTTCGAATCACCTAATAAGTTGTTTTGGTGCGGTTGGAATTACGTAGACAGTGCTTCGAATCACCTAGGAAGTTGTTTTGGTGTGGTTGGAATTACGTAGAAAGTGCTTCGAATCACCTAATAAGTTGTTTTGGTGTGGTTGGAATTACGTAGAAAGTGCTTCGAATCACCTAGGAAGTTGTTTTGGTGTGGTTGGAATTACGTAGAAAGTGCTTCGAATCACCTAGGAAGTTGTTTTGGTGTGGTTGGAATTACGTAGAAAGTGCTTCGAATCACCTAATAAGTTGTTTTGGTG
>NW_026689742.1:30000-45898 GCF_943734765.1 Anopheles ziemanni | reverse complement strand
GCCGACCACGTGGTGTACCAAGTTGAGGTACCTTTCATGAATTATAACTCGGTCAGTTTGCCACCGAGCGACAAGCTGCGGTGTGTTTTGGAATGGTCTTGAGTGGGACTATCAAGGAAAAATACAAATGGAAAATCAGCTTGTCCATGGCCGAAGCTATTAGTGAAACTTATAGCAAAATGGGTCCAAAAACGAATGAAATGGGACTTGGACCAAGAATAACGGCAAGTTGGAGAAGAGATAGCAAGTTGGTGTAGAACAATTATATTTGGTGCATGGTATGACCAACAAAAAAGTATATGGGGCCAAGGTGCTGGCTGGCCTCTAAAGTGGAGATATGGGCGATACAAAGTTTGTACCAAAGTATGGCAAAAACTGGTAGAGGTACTTTTCATGAATTACTGCTCAGGCTGTATGGCACTTAGCGGGACGCTTGGCTCTGGTATGGAATAGTCTTGAGTGGGACTATCAAGGAAATATACGAACTAAAAATCACCATGTCCACGGACGAATGTATTAGCGAAACATAGAGCGAAATTGCGACCAAGTCGCTGGAAATGGCCCTTGGACCAAGTATACCGTCAAGGCGGTACGAGATAGCGAGTTGACGTGGAATATTTATAAGTTTGCCTCCACGAGACGAAAGTTTAGTTATATGGGGCCAACCCGCTCAGGGTTGTCCAAGTCGGTCATATGGCTGATCGAAATTTTCGACCAAGTACTGAGAAAACAGGGTAAGGTACCGTGTACCTCGAATAACTTTGGCTGTAGATGTCCGAGCGAGGCGAACGGCATAGCGTTGGAAAGGTCTTGAGGTGTTCTAGGCACCCTGAAAGTATGAGAAGGCTACCTGGAAAACTCGTGGAGATATTAGAGAAACATAGGGCCCAAAAGATACCAAGTCGCAGGAAATGGGCCCTCCATGAACACCCTAAAATCCCAATTACGGCTAAGTTGCAGGCCAGCTAGCGAAGTGAAATGTTCTAGGCATAACTAGAACACGTTAAGGCGCAACTTTTTAAATCAGAACTTTTTTCGATATCTGGCCCCCAAAGGGGGGATATGGTCGATCCAAGGATTTTTACAAGTTTCGGTACTTTTTACGGTATCACTCATAGCTCCGGCTGTAAGCAAGCAAATGACAATCTAAGACATGATTTGGAAAGGTATTGAGTAGTACTAACTTACGTTAGAACACAGCGAAGCGCTATCGGTTCATGGCAAGGCCGATATAAGCAGTCAAAGATGAAAAATGTTGACAAAATGAACAAAAATTACCTTGGTACGCGAATAGCGGCCAGGGATGAAGAGGTACGAAGGTGGTGTAGAACAATTATAATTAGGGCTTGGTACGCTCTAAAAGTTTGCCGAAGACCGCAAAGCGCTCAGACCCACAGAAAGGGGTCATTTGGGCCGAACAGTGCGTGCAAAGAGGTGAAAATGCAAAAATTGCACTTTGGGGGGCGATTTGCGGGGGGAAGGAGGGGTCGGAGGGCAAAATGTCTCTTGACCAAAAAGTCTTATCTCGTCGAGATCTACAACATTGCCGAAGACCGCAAAGCGCTAGCTCGCAATCGAAAAATCGAGAATTTGAAAATTTTCTAAGTCTTGGGCTCCCTAAGGAAAAGTTTCAAAAATCACGTTTGTCCCCAATTTTGAAGGGGAAGGAGTCGGTTCCGGGGCATGGTGTCTTCGGCAAAAAGTCTTATCTTTTTGCGTACTTTCGACTAGTTCAATAAAAATTTTTGACCCAAAATTTGTTCGGCGGACCCCTAGGTCGAAAAACCCGAAAAAAGTCGAAAAAAGTCGAAAATGTCGAAAAATGAGAAAACCTCATATTCGGACTCTACACGAGCCCCAGATATTGAAAAGTGAAATCCGCGGTCGATTTGGAACAAAAAATTTACCTAGGCAAAGTTGTATGGAGGTAGGGACCCCTGAGAAAAAAGTTTGGTCCCGAGGCTCCTTGGACCACCAAGTCCCTAGGTCGGACCAAAATCGGAAAAAATCCGACCAAAGTCGAAAGTGTCGAAAATTTTAAAAAACCCCTTTTGGGGCCCTATGGCCTCCCTAGATAATGAAAAGTGAGGTCCGCGGCCGATCCGGAAGAAAAACTTGACCTAGGCAAACTTGTATGACGGTGGGGACCCAAAAAAATTTCGATGAGTGTAGTTTAGACAGGCCGGAAAATGTATCGGTGGTCCGTATCAAGGGACGTCTTTTAGTTCCATGGGGTGGTGGTCGTCGAACAAAGTCGCCTAGGTCGACCACCAGAAAGACCAGTCGTGTTGTAATGGATGTTTTGGCCACTTTGCTAGGGAAACCTAGTAGGTCGAAGCAAATTTGGGGTTCGAGATGAGTTGGTGAAAGTTGGTCCAACCTAGGTGTGCTTGGTGGAGGTTGACCATGAAAGTAGAGCATGATGGGAATGACCATAACTTTGGTTCTAGATGTCGGATCGGTACACTTTCGGCAGTTTTGGAAAGGTGAAGGCCTGCTCTAGCTATGTTTCCTACCAAGCTGAGCGCCTACTAGTGACCCGGAGGAGGTATTAAGGGTCAAAGGCAAAAAGGGGTACCCTAAAGTGCGTGTGACCAAGAAAATGGGAAAAACGGTATCGCCTATAGCTCAGGCTGTATGGCTCGGATCGGAAAGCTTGGATATGCGTTGGAAAGGTCTTGACGAGCGCTAGCTATGTGTCCTACCAAGCGAAGCGCTAGGTGTTGAGCAAGTCGGTCATATTAGAGGGCAAAGGTGAAAAATGGTGGTTTAGAGGCGAAAATTCACCTTATGATCGAAAATAGCGGGCGAACGATAAGAGCTACGAACACGGCGTAGAACAATCATAAGTACGTTACCACAAGACCTAACTTTGGCCAATATAGAGCGAGAAGATCGGAGGTACCCATCAGGGTGATATGGCTGGTTCAAAGTTGGACCAAAACGAGACTTGAGAAATGGATTGAAACACGGTATCGCGAATAACTCAGGCTGTATGGAACGGATCGACAAGCTTAGATCAGTGTTGGAAAGGTCGAACCGAGCGCTAACTATAATCCCAAACAACCGAAGCGCTAAGTGTTGAGCAAAACTGAGTTATTAAGCGACAAAGTGGAAAAATAATACCAAAATGGCCAAAAATCACACAAGACCAAGAATACCGAGCAAGCGGTAAGAGATAGCGGGTTGACGTAGAATACTTATAAGTTTGCCTCTACGAGACCTAAAAGTCGTCCATAGAAAGCGAGAAGATCGGACCACTCTGGAAGGGTGATACGAGTGGTCAAAAATTAGCAAAAATGAAACATGGCTAAAATGGATTTGACTTGTGCACCGTATAGCTCCGGCTGTATGGCATGGATTGTTAAGCTAGGATATGTTTTGGAAAGGTAACACCCAGCGCTAGATACGACTAAAAGAAAGCAAAGCGCTAACTAGCATGATTTGGAAGTTATTAAGTGTCAAAGTCGAAAAATGTTACCAAAATTGAAACTCGAGTACATTGGGCCAAAAAGTACAAGTTGTGAAATTTGGACTTACGAGTAAAATACCGAGCAGGCGGTAAGAGATAGAGACTTGGTGTAGAACAATTATATGTTGGGCATGTTATAACCTATATTTGGCCCGAACATAGTGACGAGATCGGTGGTACCCAAAAGGGTGGTACAGGTGTTAGATGGTTTTCCCAGAGCATAAGCTCCACATGATATGGAAAACGGGAAACATCATAACTTCGGCTGTATGGCATGGAATGGAACGAACAAGGTATCGATGGAAAGAGAAAAGGTAGCGCTAACTATAATTCCTACCAAGCAAAGCGCTAGCATGTGACCGTTCGGGTGTTATTGTGAGTCAAAGTCAGAAATTGTTACCACGAGAGGCGAAAATCCGACTAAGTCCATGAATACCGGGCTGGCGGTAAGAGATACGGCTTGGCCGTAGAACATTTATAAGTTGGCCAATACAAGACCTAAGTTTCGTCCATCGACGACAAGAAGATCGAAGATACGTGAAGGTGAGATATGGGCGTCCCAAAGTGGGCCTTTGAAAAAGTGACAAACTTCCCTTATAACAGCATACACCAAATATCTCTGGCTCTATGGCACCGAATAAGAAGTTGAGGTCAGCGATAGAAAGGTGATAGTCAGCGCTAAATATCATACGAACAGAGTGAAGCGCTAAAGGGAAAGGATCTTGGTGATATAAGGTGACAAAGTCGAGAAAAGTTGCCTCAAAATCATGAAAAATGTGAAAAAATGGCTAAGTCCCGGGTGCCTTAAGGGCAGGTTGATCGAATGTACCGAGCTGGCGGTACGAGATAGAGACTTGGTGTATAACAATTATATGTTTGGCATGGCAAGACCTACATTTGGTCAATACAAAGTGAGAAGATCAAAGAAACCCGTAAGGGTGATATTGGTGTCCAAAGGTAAAAAGCACTAAGTCTTGGGAAACTTATATGAAGAAAAAGGACCCTGATGGGTCATATAGGATGGATCGAAAAATCGGCTAAGTCCCAAAATGGTGATGTCAGAACTACACTCAAATGTTACCACACCAAGCAAGGCAAACTTATATGAAGCAAAGGACCCTGATGGGTCATATGGTATTTTACGAAAAATCGGCTAAGTCCCAAAATGATGATGTCAGAACTACACTCAAATGTTACCACACCAAGCAAGGCAAACTTATATGAAGCAAAGGACCCTGATGGGTCATATGGTATTGATCGAAAAATCGGCTAAGTCCCAAAATGGGGATGTCAGAACTACACTCAAATGTTACCACACCAAGCAAGGCAAACTTATATGAAGGCAAGGACCCTGATGGGTCATATGGTATTTTACGAAAAATCGGCTAAGTCCCAAAATGGGGATGTCAGAACTACACTCAAATGTTACCACACCAAGCAAGGCAAACTTATATGAAGCAAAGGACCCTGATGGGTCATATGGTATTTTACGAAAAATCGGCTAAGTCCCAAAATGGGGATGTCAGAACTACACTAAAATGTTACCACACCAAGCAAGGCAAACTTATATGAAGGCAAGGACCCTGATGGGTCATATGGTATTTTACGAAAAATCGGCTAAGTCCCAAAATGGTGATGTCAGAACTACACTAAAATGTTACCACACCAAGCAAGGCAAACTTATATGAAGGCAAGGACCCTGATGGGTCATATGGTATTTTACGAAAAATCGGCTAAGTCCCAAAATGGTGATGTCAGAACTACACTAAAATGTTACCACACCAAGCAAGGCAAACTTATATGAAGGCAAGGACCCTGATGGGTCATATGGTATGGATCGAAAAATCGGCTAAGTCCCAAAATGGGGATGTCAGAACTACACTCAAATGTTACCACACCAAGCAAGGCAAACTTATATGAAGGCAAGGACCCTGATGGGTCATATGGTATTTTACGAAAAATCGGCTAAGTCCCAAAATGGGGATGTCAGAACTACACTCATGTGTTACCACACCAAGCAAGGCAAACTTATATGAAGGCAAGGACCCTGATGGGTCATATGGTATTTTACGAAAAATCGGCTAAGTCCCAAAATGATGATGTCAGAACTACACTCAAATGTTACCACACCAAGCAAGGCAAACTACCTAGGTGAACCCTAGGAAGAAACACGGACCAAGTCAGATGGCCTAAGTCAAGAGTTCAAGTGACCTAGGGAAAGTTGTATGACGGTGAGGACCCTGAAAAATCTGGTTAGTGTAGTTCAGACAGGGTAGGTTTTTGGGTCGGCCGGACCTCCTTATTTCGGGTTTTGACCTCCTCAAGAAGCTACACCTAGGCAAACTGCCTAGGGTGCAAGTGTGAAGACCAATCGAATAGTAAGACAAGTTTTGACCGATCGCCCTAGGCAAGCTTGTATGAAGAAAGGGACCCTACGGGTCATATGGAAATACATGAAAAATCGGCTAAGTCCCAAAATTGGGATGTCAGAACTACACTAAAAAGTTACCACATGAAGCAAGGCAAACTACCTAGGTGAACCCTAGGAAGAAACACGGACCAAGTCAGATGGCCTAAGTCAAGAGTTCAAGTGACCTAGGGAAAGTTGTATGACGGTGAGGACCCTGAAAAATCTGGTTAGTGTAGTTCAGACAGGGTAGGTTTTTGGGTCGGCCGGACCTCCTTATTTCGGGTTTTGACCTCCTCAAGAAGCTACACCTAGGCAAACTGCCTAGGGTGAAAGTGCGAAGACCAATCGAATAGTAAGACAAGTTTTGACCGATCGCCCTAGGCAAGCTTGTATGAAGAAAGGGACCCTATGGGTCATATGGAAATACATGAAAAATCGGCTAAGTCCCAAAATTGGGATGTCTGAACTACACTAAAAAGTTACCACAGCAAGCAAGGCAAAGTACCTAGGTGAACCCTAGGAAGAAACACGGACCAAGTCAGATGGCCTAAGTCAAGAGTACAAGTGACCTAGGCAAAGTTGTATGGCGCTGAGGACCCTGAAAAATCGGGTTAGTGTAGTTCAGACAGGGGAGGTTTCTGGGTCGGCTGAACCTCCTTATTTCGGGTTTTGGCCTCCTCAAGAAGACAGACCTAGGCAAACTGCCTAGGGTGAAAGTGCGAAGACCAATCGAATAGTAAGACAAGTTTTGACCGATCGCCCTAGGCAAGCTTGTATGAAGAAAGGGACCCTATGGGTCATATGGAAATACATGAAAAATCGGCTAAGTCCCAAAATTGGGATGTCTGAACTACACTAAAAAGTTACCACATCAAGCAAGGCAAAGTACCTAGGTGAACCCTAGGAAGAAACACGGACCAAGTCAGATGGCCTAAGTCAAGAGTACAAGTGACCTAGGCAAAGTTGTATGGCGCTGAGGACCCTGAAAAATCGGGTTAGTGTAGTTCAGACAGGGGAGGTTTCAGGGTCGGCTGGACCTCCTTATTTCGGGTTTTGGCCTCCTCAAGAAGACAGACCTAGGCGAACTGCCTAGGGTGAAAGTGCGAAGACCAATCGAATAGTAAGACAAGTTTTGACCGATCGCCCTAGGCAAGCTTGTATGAAGAAAGGGACCCTATGGGTCATATGGAAATACATGAAAAATCGGCTAAGTCCCAAAATTAGGATGTCTGAACTACACTAAAAAGTTACCACATCAAGCAAGGCAAAGTACCTAGGTGAACCCTAGGAAGAAACACGGACCAAGTCGGATGGCCTAAGTCAAGAGTACAAGTGACCTAGGCAAAGTTGTATGGCGCTGAGGACCCTGAAAAATCGGGTTAGTGTAGTTCAGACAGGGGAGGTTTCAGGGTCGGCCGAACCTCCTTATTTCGGGTTTTGGCCTCCTCAAGAAGACAGACCTAGGCGAACTGCCTAGGGTGAAAGTGCGAAGACCAATCGAATAGTAAGACAAGTTTTGACCGATCGCCCTAGGCAAGCTTGTATGAAGAAAGGGACCCTATGGGTCATATGGAAATATACGAAAAATCGGCTAAGTCCCAAAATTGGGATGTCAGAACTACACTATAAAGTTACCACATTAGCAAGGCAGACTTGTATGAAGAACGGGACCCTGGTGAAAGTAGCAAATATCCCAAACCGAACATGAATATTATACACACAAGAGTACGAACATAAAGGAACACGGACCAAGCGTACCGAGAGAATCGGTACTATAGAACCCTCGTGGTTCTACACAAAGACTTTATGTTAGGGGTTCAAGCCCCATAGTACTCAATCGGTGACAGTAGCAAATATCCCAAACCGAACATGAATATTAAACACACAAGAGCACGAACATAAAGGAACACGGACCAAGCGTACCGAGAGAATCGGTACTATAGAGCCCTCGTGGTTCTACACAAAGACTTTATGTTCGGGGTTCACACCCCAAATCGAACGTGGAATTTACTTTCTGATGGTCATGCGGTCGTCCAAAGGGGTCTAGTATCCTGGGATGACAAGCATCACGGGCACAGCTCGTATCAAAACAGTCGAAGAGGCCCGCGAAAGCTTGCTTTCCATGGCTATGCGATGCACAAATTGAGTTTACTCACCGTAGTATAAAACGAACGAACCGAACCTATCCGAGTAGGGATAATGGGCGCAGTAACATACTTCTGTGACCCAGCGAGAGTTGAACGAGGTGACATGAACTGTCAGTGGCTTATATCAGATGGGATACATACATGAGATTGCTTTCAAATCTACACTCGAAAACCTAACCAAGTAAAAGCGAACGTGGGGAGGATTCGAAACTGGTAACGAAATCTTAAGCTGGAAAGAGTCATCACTATGGATACATATTATGCGAAACCAATCAAGTGCTCATTACTGATCCAAAACCGAAGAGCACTAGTGAACACCTTATTCTCACCCTAGTTCACATCCAAGTGATCGACCACGTGTGTGAAGCAAAGACCAATCGAATTCCTCAATGAACCGAACACTATGAACAAATGGCCAGAAACGTTATAACTATCCAAACATCCTACTATCTAGCGAAAGTCATCACGATGGAACCATACAATGATCTTAACCTATAGCGCTCACCTATTCCTACCCAGAGTGCAAGTGAACAGATTGCCCACCCTTACCAGTTCACAACCACGTGATCGACTAACATACCGAGGTTACCACAAGTCAAAGTTATACGTTTACAAGCGCAAGACCAATCGAAAACCCCGAAAGCAATCTCGACCCAAAATGTATTATCCGTGAGTGTAGTCGAGTCTCGTACTCGTCATCTGTAATCGTCGGATAGAATATCCAGTACACGGTTGTCTTTCCAAATGAAATCTACATACAGAACTCGCTCTTGGCAAATGGGTGGCATTGGCGCAATCAGGAGCGAGTTCCCGTCCGGGTGCCAAATGATTGGCAAATGTCTGGGGGAAAGCAACCATATGTTGATTTGTCTGTTAGTGTACTGGGTGTTTGAGGTATGTAGTATCCACGCTTGGTTGGGTGTGTCAGAGGACCATGGATGCGTTCACAACCCCAATTGGGGTACATCGGGAATGATTTTGTGGAACCGATGTGCCCGGCACACACTAAGTTTTGTTGCAAGTTAATAGTGTGCCATGTCCGGGGGGGTTGTGATTAAACTCTGGTGAATTGCGTACTGTGGTGATTGGGGTATGAAAGCCCCGCAGTTGCAATGATCGGACGCGCCTAGCGTGTCCTTTAGTTGATGGTAGGGAAATGAAGGCCCTTGTCAGCTCACCTAAGTATTCATGGAAGTTTGGCATAAGGTCGCTGTGGTAGGGGTATGAAGGCCCCGTCAGCGCATGCACAATCGGGCGCACGAGCGCTTAGCGGAGTCGAATGCCGCTCAAGTGCCTGTCCGGTGCATCGGGTGTGTGTGATACGAGGGCAATGAGGTTCGCACGGGGGCTCGCCTCCCGTGTGCTACCGGACTTGACAACATATAGAACGTGGTGTTTGCTCCTCCGGGTGCAATGGGACAATGAACATTCGAACGCAAAGTCGGAATTCTGGTTGATCCTACCAGTAATATACGCTCGTCTCAAAGGTTAAGCCATGCATGTCTAAGTACAAACAGATTTAATGTGAAACCGCATAAGGCTCAGTATAACAGCTATAATTTACGAGATCATCAACCTAGTTACTTGGATAACTGTGGAAAATCTAGAGCTAATACATGCAACATGCCAGGACCCTCGCGGGAACTGGTGCACTTATTAGTCAAACCAATCGCGGGTTCTCCGTGTCATTGAGTTGAAGTCTGGATAATGATGCTGATCGTATGGTCTCGCACCGACGACAGATCTCGCAAATATCTGCCCTATCAACTATGGATGGTAGTATAGAGGACTACCATGGTTGCAACGGGTAACGGGGAATCAGGGTTCGATTCCGGAGAGGGAGCCTGAGAAATGGCTACCACATCCAAGGAAGGCAGCAGGCGCGTAAATTACCCAATCCCGGGACGGGGAGGTAGTGACGAGAAATAACAATATGAAACTCTTTAATGATGTTTCATAATTGGAATGAGTAGAGCATAAATCCTTCTACGAGGATCAAGTGGAGGGCAAGTCTGGTGCCAGCAGCCGCGGTAATTCCAGCTCCACTAGCGTATATTAAAATTGTTGCGGTTAAAACGTTCGAAGTTGATACTTGTCCAACACAGTCCGGCTCCGCCGACCCGGTCAACCCGTGGTCGGTGGGCCAAGTCGGAATCTGGTTGCGACTCAATGGTGTGGTAGGGCACCAAGTCTGTGTCATGGTGTGCCCTTCAACGGGTGCAAGTGTAACATAGAGCTCGACCGCTCACGTTTACCTTGAACAAATTAGAGTGCTTAAAGCAGGGTGCCCAAACGCCCTAGAATAATCTTGCATGGAATAATGGAATACGACCTTGGTCTAATCTTTCATTGGTTTGTACTCAGACCGGAGGTAATGATTAACAGAAGTAGTTGGGGACACTAGTATTACGGCGCGAGAGGTGAAATTCGTAGACCGTCGTAAGACTAACTAAAGCGAAGGCATTTGTCAAGGATGCTTTCTTTAATCAAGAACGAAAGTTAGAGGATCGAAGGCGATTAGATACCGCCCTAGTTCTAACCGTAAACGATGCCAACTAGCAATTGGGAGTCGCTACAACCAGGTGCTCTCAGTAGCTTCCGGGAAACCAAAGTCAGGTTCCGGGGGAAGTATGGTTGCAAAGTTGAAACTTAAAGGAATTGACGGAAGGGCACCACAATGAAATGGAGCTTGCGGTTCAATTTGACTCAACACGGGAAAACTTACCAGGTCCGAACTTATGGAGGTGAGACAGATTAATAGCTCTTTCTCAAATTTAAGGGTAGTGGTGCATGGCCGTTCTTAGTTCGTGGATTGATTTGTCTGGTTAATTCCGATAACGAACGTGACTCACATATGCTAACTAGAACGCAGTCAGCGTTAATGCGTCGATGCCGATTGGAACGGGTTAGGACCTTTCGGTGGAGTATGACCTGACACCTTCGCTGTTCGTGTGCGCAAGTGCACTTACGGTACGCTGCTTAGCAGGACAATTTGTGTTTAGCAAAATGAGATCGAGCGATAACAGGTCCGTGATGCCCTTAGATGTTCTGGGCTACACGCGTGCTACAATGTGGGTAGCAGCGTGTCTCCTATTCCGAGAGGAACGGGAAATCACTCAAATACTCACTTAGTAGGGATTATGGATTGCAATGGTCCATATGAACTCGGAACTTCTAGTAAGTGCTGGTCATCAGCCAGCGTTGAATACGTCCCTGCCCTTTGTACACACCGCCCGTCGCTACTACCGATGGATTATTTAGTGAGGTCTTTGGAGATGATCGTTCGCTGGATCCTCGTGAACCGCGTCTGCTTTATCGAAGTTGACCGAACTTGATGATTTAGAGGAAGTAAAAGTCGTAACAAGGTTTCCGTAGGTGAACCTGCGGAAGGATCATTAGTGGCCAAGTGATCCTTCCAGAAGTCCGAACCTGCGGGTTGAGACTTCGGCACAAGTTGCCATATGATAATTGACGAAACACTATAGAAGTCCGAACCTGCGGGTTGAGACTCAGGCACAAGTTGCCATATGAAAGTTGACGAAACACTAACAAGTCCGAACCTGCGGGTTGAGACTTAGGCACACGTTGCCTTATACATGACTTCGAACAAATACACAAGTCCGAACCTGCGGGTTGAGACTTAGGCACAAGTTGCCTTATACATGACTTCGAACAAATACACAAGTCCGAACCTGCGGGTTGAGACTTAGGCACAAGTTGCCATATGAAAGTTGACGAAACACTAACAAGTCCGAACCTGCGGGTTGAGACTTAGGCACACGTTGCCTTATACATGACTTCGAACAAATACACAAGTCCGAACCTGCGGGTTGAGACTTAGGCACAAGTTGCCTTATACATACATTGGCCAAATAAACAGAAGTCCGAACCTGCGGGTTGAGACTTAGGCACAAGTTGCCATATTATATTCGATCAAACACTAAGTAGTCCGAACCTGCGGGTTGAGACTCAAGACCGTAACAAGATGTCACTATACAAGTCCGAACCTAAGGGTTGAGACTTAATGCGATCTAGATACCAAGTTGACATCCAATACCTGTTGAGCAAAACCAAAGATTCCCTGTTCTCGAATGATTACACTATATAACAGGGAATCATGAAGAAATCAAGCAAGCGTGAAACAAAGTCATCACTTGGGCATGCTCGATAGCCAACCACATGACCTTAACCTAAGAGAGCATGCAAACCACATGATACCTATAAACGATTAACCCGCCCTAGTTCAATCGTTCACCAAGTGATGACTTCAGTATGGCTAAGAGAAAAACTTTTAAATGGGAAAAACTCTAAGTCCGAACCTCCGGGTTGAGACTTCCGCGTCGGAGGTGGGCGCACCTCCTATCCGAAAGATGATGAATCAGGGGTGTTCGGTCAGCAATGGTCGGATGCCCCGTCGTAGTCCAACTATGACAATCAAAGTCAAGACCTCCGGGTTGAGACTTTCCGCGAGTACAAGCATAAAGGAACACGGACCAAGCCGTACCGAGAGAATCGGTACTAGAGCCCTCGTGGTTCTACATTGAGAGAGCCCTCGTGGTTCTCATTAGGGGCTTTATGCAAGTCGTACTCAATACTGTGGTGTGAAGTATAAAGTATAGTCTTCGCCTGGTCCACGCTGCTTCGGCGGTCCTGGGTAAGATAGTTCATTCTAGCTTGCCCTATAGTGGAATGAGGACACTTAATGCTTCGTCTTTTAGCGGCGGCTAGACTCCTCCTCACGGGGAACGAGTTGACGCACACAGCGGCGGCTTACGCACTATGGCAATCATGGATGCCTGAAGATTCCGTGAAGTTCTCCCCTGGTCCACGCTGCCTCGGCAGTCCTGGGTAAAATGGAATATTTCCAGCTTGCCCTATAGTGGAAGAGGACTATCCAACAATACAAAGTCAAGACCTCCGGGTTGAGACTTTCCGCGTCGGTGGTGTCGCGCACCGCCTATCCGAAAGATGGTGTAACAGGGGTGTTCGATCAGCAATGGTCGGATGCCCCGTCATAGTGCAACTATGACAACCAAAGTCAAGACCTCCGGGTTGAGACTTTCCGCGTCCGGAGGTACGCGTACCGCCTACCCGAAAGATGGTGTGCTTCTGGGGTATTCGATGAGTCGGATACCCCGTCGTAGTCCAACTATGACAATCAAAGTCAAGACCTCCGGGTTGAGACTTCCGCGTCCGGAGGTACGCGTACCGCCTACCCGAAAGATGGTGAATCAGGGGTGTTCGATCAGCAATGGTCGGATGCCCCGTCGTAGTCCAACTATGACAATCAAAGTCAAGACCTCCGGGTTGAGACTTCCGCGTCCGGAGGTACGCGTACCGCCTACCCGAAAGATGGTGTGCTTCTGGGGTATTCGATGAGTCGGATACCCCGTCGTAGTCCAACTATGACAATACAAAGTCAAGACCTCCGGGTTGAGACTTCCGCGTCCGGAGGTACGCGTACCGCCTACCCGAAAGATGGTGTGCTTCTGGGGTATTCGATGAGTCGGATACCCCGTCGTAGTCCAACTATGACAATACAAAGTCAAGACCTCCGGGTTGAGACTTCCGCGTCCGGAGGTACGCGTACCGCCTACCCGAAAGATGGTGTGCTTCTGGGGTATTCGATGAGTCGGATACCCCGTCGTAGTCCAACTATGACAATCAAAGTCAAGACCTCCGGGTTGAGACTTTCTAAGAGTACAAGCATAAAGGAACACGGACCAAGCCGTACCGAGAGAATCGGTACTAGAGCCCTTGTGGTTCTACATTGAGAGAGCCCTCGTGGTTCTCATTAGGGGCTTTATGCAAGAAGTACTCAATACTGTGGTGTGAAGTATAAAGTATAGAGTCCTCCACTGGTCCACGCTGCTCCGGCGGTCCTGGGTAAGATAGTTCATTCTAGCTTGCCCTATGTGGAAGAGGACTCAATACCCTACCTGTTGAGCTTGAAACAAAGTCATCACTTGGGCATGCTCATATTGCCATACACAATTACATTATATTCGAATGAGCATGCAAGCGACCCTATATAGACCGAACCAAAACGATAGATACCGCCGTAGTTCACCCCCACCAAGTGATGACTTCAGTATGGCTAGTGTGTGAAGTATAAAGTATAGTCCTCCCCTGGTCCACACTGCTTCGGCGGTCCTGGGTAAGATAGTTAGTTCTAGCTTGCCCTATGTGGAAGAGGACACAATACTTAATACTTAGAGTACAAGCATAAAGGAACACGGACCAAGCCGTACCGAGAGAATCGGTACTAGAGCCCTCGTGGTTCTACATTGAGAGAGCCCTCGTGGTTCTCATTAGGGGCTTTATGCAAGTCGTACTCAATACTGTGGTGTGAAGTATAAAGTATAGAGTCCTCCACTGGTCCACGCTGCTCCGGCGGTCCTGGGTAAGATAGTTCATTCTAGCTTGCCCTATGTGGAAGAGGACTCAATACCCTACCTGTTGAGCTTGAAACAAAGTCATCACTTGGGCATGCTCATATTGCCATACAATATTCCATTATCTACTAATGAGCATGCAGCTATATGATTATAACCTGTAAACGATTACCCCGCCGTAGTTCAGCGCTTCAACCAAGTGATGACTTCAGTATGGCTAGTGTGTGAAGTATAAAGTATAGTCCTCCCCTGGTCCACACTGCTTCGGCGGTCCTGGGTAAGATAGTTAGTTCTAGCTTGCCCTATGTGGAAGAGGACACCATACTTAATACTGTGGTGTAATGAACAAAGTATAGTCCTCCACTGGTCCACGCTGCTTCGGCGGTCCTGGGTAAGATAGTTAGTTCTAGCTTGCCCTATGTGGAAGAGGGCATACAAGACAAAGTATAGTTCTCCCCTGGTCCACGCTGCTTCGGCGGTCCTGGGTAAGATAGTTAATTCTAGCTTGCCCTATGTGGAAGAGAGCATACATGAACCAAGAACGAAGGTTATGATCGAGGAATGATTCGACAACTAACCGATGGTATGAAATGTGAAGAATTCAAGCAAGCACACAATCAAGTCATCACTTGGGCATGCTCGATAGCCAATCCTATGACATTAACCTAGTAGAGCATGCGAAAACCAATATATATGTAAACGATGCCCCTCCCTAGTTCAGCGCTTCAACCAAGTGATGACTTCAGAATGGCTAAATCAAATCGGTTCAAAACATACCATCGGTACCCTATTGAAACACACAAGTCGATATCAAACCTCATGATTGTGTAGTCCTCCACTGGTCCACACTGCTCCGGCGGTCCTGGGTAAGATAGTTCATTCTAGCTTGCCCTATGTGGAAGAGGGCACATTACTCAACACTGTGGTGTTATGAACAAAGTATAGTCCTCCACTGGTCCACGCTGCTTCGGCGGTCCTGGGTAAGATAGTTAGTTCTAGCTTGCCCTATGTGGAAGAGGGCATACAAGACAAAGTATAGTTCTCCCCTGGTCCACGCTGCTTCGGCGGTCCTGGGTAAGATAGTTAATTCTAGCTTGCCCTATGTGGAAGAGAGCATACATGAACCAAGAACGAAGGTTATGATCGAGGAATGATTCGACAACTAACCGATGGTATGAAATGTGAAGAATTCAAGCAAGCACAAAATCAAGTCATCACTTGGGCATGCTCGATAGCCAACCCTATGACATTAACCTAGTAGAGCATGCAAAAACCAATATATATGTAAACGATGCCCCTCCCTAGTTCAGCGCTTCAACCAAGTGATGACTTCAGAATGGCTAAATCAAATCGGTTCAAAACATATTATCGGTACCCTATTGAAACACACAAGTCGATATCAAACCTCATGATTGAGTAGTCCTCCACTGGTCCACGCCGCTTCGGCCGTCCTGGGTAAAATGGAACATTCCAG
>NW_026689742.1:12500-22500 GCF_943734765.1 Anopheles ziemanni | reverse complement strand
TCCGGCTGGCCTAGGCCATTGGTGGTTGGTTGGTGGGTTAGCCCTTAGCTGGGCTGGCTGGCTGGCTGGCCATCGGTGGTGTGGTGTGGTGTGTGGAGTCGAGCATCGTGCGCCGTTGCCTTCTTCGGAGTGTTGTGGGTACGCAAGTGCTTGCAGTGCAAAGAGGTTGGTGATGGAGTGACATTGCCTTCACCATGGAGTTGCGGGTACTTAGGTACTTGCAAGGAGATGGTGGTATGGTGGTGTTGCGTGTGTGGTGTTCGATTAGAAAGATATAATTTCTAAGTCCGGATTAGTGCTGTCAGTGGGGCCCCCGCTAACAGGTCCTGCACGGCCACCGTGGGGCTTGACTTGGCGCTATTCCGGACTTGGGGCGATCACGATGTCCCCGTGCGGGACTTAGAAGATGGAAGAACACAAGTACCCTTATCCCATGACTTGTGAGCGATTGGCATACGATACCACATGAAGAGAAAAATTGGCTAAGTCCCGGATCCATATTATATGAACAGAATAATCGGCTAAGTCCCGGATCCATATTATATGAAGAGAAATATCGGCTAAGTCCAGGATCCATATTATATGAAACGAAAAATCGGCTAAGTCCCGGATCCATATTATATGAAGAGAAAAATCGGCTAAGTCCAGGATCCATATATTATAACCTAATAATCGGCTAAGTCCAGGATCCAAATTATATGAAGCGAAAAATCGGCTAAGTCCAGGATCCATATATAATAACCTAATAATCGGCTAAGTCCAGGATCCATATAATATGAAGAGAAAAATCGGCTAAGTCCGAGATTGGGTCTGTCAGAAATACACTTCCAAGTTACCACACAAGCAAGCAAGATGGCCTAGTGATGGATCCATATGATATGAGGAGAAAAATCGGCTAAGTCCCAGATTGGGTCTGTCAGAAATACACTTCCAAGTTACCACACAAGCAAGCAAGATGGCCTAGTGAGGGATCCATATAATATGAATAGAAAAATCGGCTAAGTCCGAGATTGGGTCTGTCGGAACTACACTATCAAGTTACCACACAAGCAAGCAAGATGGCCTAGTGATGGATCCATATGATATGAAGAGAAAAATCGGCTAAGTCCCAGATTGGGTCTGTCAGAAATACACTTCCAAGTTACCACACAAGCAAGCAAGATGGCCTAGTGATAGATCCATATGATATGAAGAGAAAAATCGGCTAAGTCCTAGATCCATATAATATGAAGAGAAAAATCGGCTAAGTCCCAGATTGGGTCTGTCAGACATACACTTCGAAGTTACCACACAAGCAAGCAAGTTGGCCTAGTGATGGATCCATATGATATGAAGAGAAAAATCGGCTAAGTCCCAGATTGGGTCTGTCAGAAATACACTTCCAAGTTACCACATAAGCAAGCAAGATGGCCTAGTGATGGATCCATATAATATGAAGAGAAAAATCGGCTAAGTCCCAGATTGGCTCTGTCAGACATACACTTTCAAGTTACCACACAAGCAAGCAAGTTGGCCTAGTGATGGATCCATATGATATGAAGAGAAAAATCGGCTAAGTCCCAGATTGGGTCTGTCAGAAATACACTTCCAAGTTACCACACAAGCAAGCAAGATGGCCTAGTGATGGATCCATATGATATGAAGAGAAAAATCGGCTAAGTCCAGGATCCATATAATATGAAGAGAAAAATCGGCTAAGTCCCAGATTGGGTCTGTCAGAAATACACTTCCAAGTTACCACACAAGCAAGCAAGATGGCCTAGTGATGGATCCATATGATATGAAGAGAAAAATCGGCTAAGTCCCAGATTGGGTCTGTCAGAAATACACTTCCAAGTTACCACATGAGCAAGCAAGATGGCCTAGTGATGGATCCATATAATATGAAGAGAAAAATCGGCTAAGTCCGAGATTGGTTCTGTCGGAAATACACTATCAAGTTACCACATGAGCAAGCAAGTTACCACATGAAGAGAAAGCCGGCAAAGTCTGGGAATGTTACCACATGAACTGGAAAATGGGCAAAAACCTACCTTCACAGGGAACGTGAATAAGTAAGGCTGTAGACATCGGATCGACAAGCCAAAGACTGATATGGAAAGGAAATGAGTAGTACTAGCTTTCCTGAGAGTTGCAGAGCTTAGACTGCATATGAACGAAAGTTATTAAGCGTCAAAGTCAGAGAAGTTACCCAAAGGAACACAAGTTCCAACTTAGAGCATGTATACCGCCTAGACGGTAAGAGGTACGGCCAGGCTGAGGAATAAGGAAATGTTGGCCAACATGTTCCCTAACTATCCCCCGAAGACCGCAAAGCAATCCAACATCAACCAAGAAAGTTATAGCCCGATCAAGGAAACACCTACTTTGCACCGATATTGCACCAAATACATGTACCAAGCACCTTCGGTTGCATACCTGCAGGGGTTTACCATAGTAGGCCATGGAAGACCGATATACCGAACATAATCACTTTCTATCTCCTCGGGTGTTTGAGATAGCGCTTTGCGGTACAAGAACGAAAGTTAGACTTTATCTTGGTGCATCTTTTTGCCCAAGATCACAAGACCCTATCTACCAAGGCAAGAAAGTTGTGTGGGGACAAAATGTCCAAAAGTGCCCAAAGTGGCACACTTGAACCATATATTCGAGAAAAACACAAGTGTGGGCCCGAGCTAGCAAGTTGAAATGTTCTGACCGTCAGTAGCCCTAGTTGAGGTGCACTTATCATTATATGAGGCCAACGTGCCAGCTAGTCTCTAAAGGGGCGATATGGGTGTTCCAAGGTTTGTACCCAATTGAGGAAAAAACAGGGTAAGGTACGGTGTACCGCGAATAACTCGGGCTATAGATGTCCGATCGATGAGTTTGGCATATGTATGGAAAGGTCTCGACGAGACCTAACTACCCTGAAAGTATGAAGGCAAAGACTTGAATGACCGGGAAGTTATTAAGTGCACAAGTGGTAAAGTTGCACCAAAGTCCATGTTACCCGAAGTGGTACATGAACACCCAATATTCGACCAAAACACAAGTTTAGAGACGAGCTAGCGAGCTACATTGTTCAGACCGTCAGTAGCCCGCATCAAGACACGCATTTCATTATATTGAGCCTAGCCGCTAGCTCGACTCGAAGTCGGTCATATGGTTGGTTGATGGTTTGGACCGACCACGTGGTGTACCAAGGTGATGTACCTTTCATGAATTAAAACTCTGGCTGTATGGCACTGAGCGACAAGCTAAGGTGTGATTTGGAATAGTCTTGAGTGGGACTATTTAGGAAAAATGCGAACAAAAAATCACAAAGTCCTTGGGCGAAGCTATTAGCGAAACATAGAGCAAATTGGTACCAAAAACTATGGAAATGGGACTTGAGTCAAAAATAACCGCAAGTTGGAGAAGAGATAGCAAGCTTGCGTAGAACAATTATATTTGGTGCATGGTATCACCAACAAAAAAGTATATGGGGCCAAGGTGCTGGCTGGCCTCCAAAGTGGAGATATGGGCGATCCAAAGTTTGTACCCAAGTACGAACAAGTATGGAAAAAACAGGGTAAGGTACCAAGTACCATTAATAACTTCGGCTGTAGATGGCCGAGCGAGGCAAACGGCTCACCGTTGGAAAGGTCTTGGGGAGACCTATCTACCCTGAAAGTTTCATGAGGCTGAGTTGAAATACCACGGAGATATTAGGTGATGATGGTCCAATTCGGGGACCAAGTCGCAGGAAATGGCACTTGACCAAAATCACCCTTGGAAGGTGAATACCGGCTTACCGGTAAGAGATAGCGACTTGGCGTAGAATATTCATAAGTAAGGCGTGTAGAGACGCAACTTTTATTATATGGGGCCAACCCGGTCAGGGTGCTCCAAGTCGGTCGTTTGGTCGGTTTATGGTTTGGGCCGACCACGTGGTGTACCAAGTTGAGGTACCTTTCATGAATTATAACTCGGTCAGTTTGCCACCGAGCGACAAGCTGCGGTGTGTTTTGGAATGGTCTTGAGTGGGACTATCAAGGAAAAATACAAATGGAAAATCAGCTTGTCCATGGCCGAAGCTATTAGTGAAACTTATAGCAAAATGGGTCCAAAAACGAATGAAATGGGACTTGGACCAAGAATAACGGCAAGTTGGAGAAGAGATAGCAAGTTGGTGTAGAACAATTATATTTGGTGCATGGTATGACCAACAAAAAAGTATATGGGGCCAAGGTGCTGGCTGGCCTCTAAAGTGGAGATATGGGCGATACAAAGTTTGTACCAAAGTATGGCAAAAACTGGTAGAGGTACTTTTCATGAATTACTGCTCAGGCTGTATGGCACTTAGCGGGACGCTTGGCTCTGGTATGGAATAGTCTTGAGTGGGACTATCAAGGAAATATACGAACTAAAAATCACCATGTCCACGGACGAATGTATTAGCGAAACATAGAGCGAAATTGCGACCAAGTCGCTGGAAATGGCCCTTGGACCAAGTATACCGTCAAGGCGGTACGAGATAGCGAGTTGACGTGGAATATTTATAAGTTTGCCTCCACGAGACGAAAGTTTAGTTATATGGGGCCAACCCGCTCAGGGTTGTCCAAGTCGGTCATATGGCTGATCGAAATTTTCGACCAAGTACTGAGAAAACAGGGTAAGGTACCGTGTACCTCGAATAACTTTGGCTGTAGATGTCCGAGCGAGGCGAACGGCATAGCGTTGGAAAGGTCTTGAGGTGTTCTAGGCACCCTGAAAGTATGAGAAGGCTACCTGGAAAACTCGTGGAGATATTAGAGAAACATAGGGCCCAAAAGATACCAAGTCGCAGGAAATGGGCCCTCCATGAACACCCAGAGACTTCGAAGGGTTGAGACTTAGGCACAAGTTGCCTTATACATGACTTCGAACAAATACACAAGTCCGAACCTGCGGGTTGAGACTTAGGCACAAGTTGCCTTATACATGACTTCGAACAAATACACAAGTCCGAACCTGCGGGTTGAGACTTAGGCACAAGTTGCCATATGAAAGTTGACGAAACACTAACAAGTCCGAACCTGCGGGTTGAGACTTAGGCACACGTTGCCTTATACATGACTTCGAACAAATACACAAGTCCGAACCTGCGGGTTGAGACTTAGGCACAAGTTGCCTTATACATACATTGGCCAAATAAACAGAAGTCCGAACCTGCGGGTTGAGACTTAGGCACAAGTTGCCATATTATATTCGATCAAACACTAAGTAGTCCGAACCTGCGGGTTGAGACTCAAGACCGTAACAAGATGTCACTATACAAGTCCGAACCTAAGGGTTGAGACTTAATGCGATCTAGATACCAAGTTGACATCCAATACCTGTTGAGCAAAACCAAAGATTCCCTGTTCTCGAATGATTACACTATATAACAGGGAATCTTGAAGAAATCAAGCAAGCGTGAAACAAAGTCATCACTTGGGCATGCTCGATAGCCAACCACATGACCTTAACCTAAGAGAGCATGCAAACCACATGATACCTATAAACGATTAACCCGCCCTAGTTCAATCGTTCACCAAGTGATGACTTCAGTATGGCTAAGAGAAAAACTTTTAAATGGGAAAAACTCTAAGTCCGAACCTCCGGGTTGAGACTTCCGCGTCGGAGGTGGGCGCACCTCCTATCCGAAAGATGATGAATCAGGGGTGTTCGGTCAGCAATGGTCGGATGCCCCGTCGTAGTCCAACTATGACAATCAAAGTCAAGACCTCCGGGTTGAGACTTTCCGCGAGTACAAGCATAAAGGAACACGGACCAAGCCGTACCGAGAGAATCGGTACTAGAGCCCTCGTGGTTCTACATTGAGAGAGCCCTCGTGGTTCTCATTAGGGGCTTTATGCAAGTCGTACTCAATACTGTGGTGTGAAGTATAAAGTATAGTCCTCGCCTGGTCCACGCTGCTTCGGCGGTCCTGGGTAAGATAGTTAATTCTAGCTTGCCCTATAGTGGAATGAGGACACTTAATGCTTCGTCTTTTAGCGGCGGCTAGACTCCTCCTCACGGGGAACGAGTTGACGCGCACAGCGGCGGCTTACGCACTATGGCAATCATGGATGCCTGAAGATTCCGTGAAGTTCTCCCCTGGTCCACGCTGCCTCGGCAGTCCTGGGTAAAATGGAATATTTCCAGCTTGCCCTATAGTGGAAGAGGACTATCCAACAATACAAAGTCAAGACCTCCGGGTTGGAACTTTCCGCGTCGGTGGTGTCGCGCACCGCCTATCCGAAAGATGGTGTAACAGGGGTGTTCGATCAGCAATGGTCGGATGCCCCGTCATAGTCCAACTATGACAACCAAAGTCAAGACCTCCGGGTTGAGACTTTCCGCGTCCGGAGGTACGCGTACCGCCTACCCGAAAGATGGTGTGCTTCTGGGGTATTCGATGAGTCGGATACCCCGTCGTAGTCCAACTATGACAATCAAAGTCAAGACCTCCGGGTTGAGACTTCCGCGTCCGGAGGTACGCGTACCGCCTACCCGAAAGATGGTGTGCTTCTGGGGTATTCGATGAGTCGGATACCCCGTCGTAGTCCAACTATGACAATCAAAGTCAAGACCTCCGGGTTGAGACTTCCGCGTCCGGAGGTACGCGTACCGCCTACCCGAAAGATGGTGAATCAGGGGTGTTCGATCAGCAATGGTCGGATGCCCCGTCGTAGTCCAACTATGACAATCAAAGTCAAGACCTCCGGGTTGAGACTTTCTAAGAGTACAAGCATAAAGGAACACGGACCAAGCCGTACCGAGAGAATCGGTACTAGAGCCCTTGTGGTTCTACATTGAGAGAGCCCTCGTGGTTCTCATTAGGGGCTTTATGCAAGAAGTACTCAATACTGTGGTGTGAAGTATAAAGTATAGAGTCCTCCACTGGTCCACGCTGCTCCGGCGGTCCTGGGTAAGATAGTTCATTCTAGCTTGCCCTATGTGGAAGAGGACTCAATACCCTACCTGTTGAGCTTGAAACAAAGTCATCACTTGGGCATGCTCATATTGCCATACACAATTACATTATATTCGAATGAGCATGCAAGCGACCCTATATAGACCGAACCAAAACGATAGATACCGCCGTAGTTCACCCCCACCAAGTGATGACTTCAGTATGGCTAGTGTGTGAAGTATAAAGTATAGTCCTCCCCTGGTCCACACTGCTTCGGCGGTCCTGGGTAAGATAGTTAGTTCTAGCTTGCCCTATGTGGAAGAGGACACAATACTTAATACTTAGAGTACAAGCATAAAGGAACACGGACCAAGCCGTACCGAGAGAATCGGTACTAGAGCCCTCGTGGTTCTACATTGAGAGAGCCCTCGTGGTTCTCATTAGGGGCTTTATGCAAGTCGTACTCAATACTGTGGTGTGAAGTATAAAGTATAGAGTCCTCCACTGGTCCACGCTGCTCCGGCGGTCCTGGGTAAGATAGTTCATTCTAGCTTGCCCTATGTGGAAGAGGACTCAATACCCTACCTGTTGAGCTTGAAACAAAGTCATCACTTGGGCATGCTCATATTGCCATACAATATTCCATTATCTACTAATGAGCATGCAGCTATATGATTATAACCTGTAAACGATTACCCCGCCGTAGTTCAGCGCTTCAACCAAGTGATGACTTCAGTATGGCTAGTGTGTGAAGTATAAAGTATAGTCCTCCCCTGGTCCACACTGCTTCGGCGGTCCTGGGTAAGATAGTTAGTTCTAGCTTGCCCTATGTGGAAGAGGACACCATACTTAATACTGTGGTGTAATGAACAAAGTATAGTCCTCCACTGGTCCACGCTGCTTCGGCGGTCCTGGGTAAGATAGTTAGTTCTAGCTTGCCCTATGTGGAAGAGGGCATACAAGACAAAGTATAGTTCTCCCCTGGTCCACGCTGCTTCGGCGGTCCTGGGTAAGATAGTTAATTCTAGCTTGCCCTATGTGGAAGAGAGCATACATGAACCAAGAACGAAGGTTATGATCGAGGAATGATTCGACAACTAACCGATGGTATGAAATGTGAAGAATTCAAGCAAGCACACAATCAAGTCATCACTTGGGCATGCTCGATAGCCAACCCTATGACATTAACCTAGTAGAGCATGCGAAAACCAATATATATGTAAACGATGCCCCTCCCTAGTTCAGCGCTTCAACCAAGTGATGACTTCAGAATGGCTAAATCAAATCGGTTCAAAACATACCATCGGTACCCTATTGAAACACACAAGTCGATATCAAACCTCATGATTGTGTAGTCCTCCACTGGTCCACACTGCTCCGGCGGTCCTGGGTAAGATAGTTCATTCTAGCTTGCCCTATGTGGAAGAGGGCACATTACTCAATACTGTGGTGTTATGAACAAAGTATAGTCCTCCACTGGTCCACGCTGCTTCGGCGGTCCTGGGTAAGATAGTTAGTTCTAGCTTGCCCTATGTGGAAGAGGGCATACAAGACAAAGTATAGTTCTCCCCTGGTCCACGCTGCTTCGGCGGTCCTGGGTAAGATAGTTAATTCTAGCTTGCCCTATGTGGAAGAGAGCATACATGAACCAAGAACGAAGGTTATGATCGAGGAATGATTCGACAACTAACCGATGGTATGAAATGTGAAGAATTCAAGCAAGCACACAATCAAGTCATCACTTGGGCATGCTCGATAGCCAACCTCATGACATTAACCTAGTAGAGCATGCGAAAACCAATATATATGTAAACGATGCCTCCCTAGTTCAGCGCTTCAACCAAGTGATGACTTCAGAATGGCTAAATCAAATCGGTTCAAAACATACCATCGGTACCCTATTGAAACACACAAGTCGATATCAAACCTCATGATTGAGTAGTCCTCCACTGGTCCACGCCGCTTCGGCCGTCCTGGGTAAAATGGAACATTCCAGCTTGCCCTATGTGGAAGAGGGCACATTACTCAATACTGTGGTGTGAAGTATAAAGTTCAGTTCTCCCCTGGTCCACGCTGCTTCGGCGGTCCTGGGTAAGATAGTTCATTCTAGCTTGCCCTATGTGGAAGAGGACACTTAATACTTCGTCTCTAAGCGGCGGCTTGACTCCTCCCTACGGGGAACGGGTTTACGCGCACAGCGGCGGCTTACGCACTATGGCAGTCATGGATGCCTTACGTTTCTATGAAAAGTGTGTTCCTCCCCTGGTCCACGCTGCTTCGGCAGTCCTGGGTAAGATAGTTAGTTCTAGCTTGCCCTATGTGGAAGAGGACACGTAGACTTACTGTGGTGTGAAGTATAAAGTTCAGTTCTCCCCTGGTCCACGCCGCTTCGGCCGTCCTGGGTAAAATGGATTCATCCAGCTTGCCCTATGTGGAATGAGGACACTTTATGCTTCGTCTCTAAGCGGCGGCTTGCTCCTCCCTACGGGGAACGGGTATACGCGCACAGCGGCGGCTTACGTTATGGCAGTCATGGATGCCTTACGTTTCCATGAAAAGTGTGTTCCTCCCCTGGTCCACGCTGCTTCGGCAGTCCTGGGTAAGATAGTTAGTTCTAGCTTGCCCTATGTGGAAGAGGACACGTAGACTTACTGTGGTGTGAAGTATAAGGTTCAGTTCTCCCCTGGTCCACGCCGCTTCGGCCGTCCTGGGTAAAATGGATTCATCCAGCTTGCCCTATGTGGAATGAGGACACTTTATGCTTCGTCTCTAAGCGGCGGCTTGCTCCTCCCTACGGGGAACGGGTATACGCGCACAGCGGCGGCTTACGCAAGTTAGTCACCCTCGGCAGTGGATCACTCGGCTCATGGATCGATGAAGACCGCAGCTAACTGCGCGTCATAATGTGAACTGCAGGACACATGAACATTGATAAGTTGAACGCATATTGCACGTCGTGGGAACCTACCATGATGTACAGATGACTGAGCGCTTATATTTGAGAAATGTATCGCATACATTTAACTACGCCGTGACACCCGTCACGAGACGTGCACCATGATGTTAACTAGGGTCGCGACGACCCGCTAGCATTAAAGA
>NW_026689742.1:0-7500 GCF_943734765.1 Anopheles ziemanni | reverse complement strand
GTGATCTAATGGCCCAACCGGGCAAACACTTTGGGTTCGCAAGGACTTAGAGTGCCGGGACGGGTTGGCGGATCCAACACTCTGGGTACCTCCGGGTACTTGGGGTTGGTTGAGGACTTGGTGAACAAACACTTGATATACACTCTCCGGATGTACTTCGGGTGTCACCTGTTGTCCGAGACCACTTGCATGGTTAGCAAGCGTTGTGATTCAATGGCCCTACCGGGCAAACACTTTGGGTTCGCAAGGACTTGGAGTGCCGGGACGGGTTGGCGGATCCAACACTCTGGGTACCTCCGGGTACTTGGGGTTGGTTGAGGACTTGGTGAACAAACACTTGTTGTACACTCTCCGGATGTACTTCGGGTGTCACCTGTTGTCCGAGGCCACTTGCATGGTAGCAAGCGTTGTGATACAATGGCCCTACCGGGCAAACACTTTGGGTTCGCAAGGACTTGGAGTGCCGGGACGGGTTTGCGGATCCAACACTCTGGGTACCTCCGGGTACTTGGGGTTGGTTGAGGACTTGGTGAACAAACACTTGATATACACTCTTCGGATGTACTTCGGGTATCGCCTGTTGTCCGAGACCACTTGCATGGTTAGCAAGCGTTGTGGTCTAATGGCCCTACCGGGCAAACACTTTGGGTTCGCGAGGACTTAGAGTGCTGGTAGTGGTTGGCGGACCCAACACTCTGGGTACCCTCCGGGTACTTGGGGTTGGTTGAGGACTTGGTGAACAAACACTTGTTGTACACTCTCCGGATGTACTTCGGGTGTCACCTGTTGTCCGAGACCACTTGCATGGTTAGCAAGCGTTGTGGTCTAATGGCCCTACCGGGCAAACACTTTATGTTCGCGAGGACTTGGAGTGCTGGTAGTGGTTGGCGGACCCAACACTCTGGGTACCTCCGGGTACTTGGGGTTGGTTGAGAACTTGGTGAAGATACCCCTGTCACCTTGTTCGAGGCCACTTGCATGGTAGCAAGCGTTGTGATACAATGGCCCTACCGGGCAAACACTTTGGGTTCGCAAGGACTTGGAGTGCCGGGACGGGTTGGCGGATCCAACACTCTGGGTACCTCCGGGTACTTGGGGTTGGTTGAGGACTTGGTGAGCAAACACTTGATATACGTTCTTCGGATGTACTTCGGGTGTCACCTGTTGTCCGAGGCCACTTGCATGGTCAACGGTTGAGGTGGTGATGGCGGGTCGGTGCTGTAGGGTGCCGGCCTGTTGGCTGCCTTGGCCGGGTTGGTTGGTTAACACTTGATTGAGCTTGCACCCGAGGGTAATGGCACTTTAAGGTGGGTACCGGCCGGCTGACCTGGTGTGATGGTTGGTTGGTGAACACTTGGCGGTACTTGCACTTGGCTGTGCTTGGACTTGAAGGTGGGATCCGGCTGGCCTAGGCCATTGGTGGTTGGTTGGTTGGTTAGCCCTTAGCTGGGCTGGCTGGCTGGCTGGCCATCGGTGGTGTGGTGTGTTGGGCGGTTGGTGAACACTTGGCGGTACTTGCACTTGGCTGTGCTTGGACTTGAAGGTGGGATCCGGCTGGCCTAGGCCATTGGTGGTTGGTTGGTGGGTTAGCCCTTAGTTGGGCTGGCTGGCTGGCTGGCCATCGGTGGTGTGGTGTGGTGTGGTGTGTGGAGTCGAGCATCGCGCGCCGTTGCCTTCTTCGGAGTGTTGTGGGTACGCAAGTGCTTGCAGTGCAAAGAGGTTGGTGATGGAGTGACATTGCCTTCACCATGGAGTTGCGGGTACTTAGGTACTTGCAAGGAGATGGTGGTATGGTGGTGTTGCGTGTGTGGTGTTCGATTAGAAAGATATAATTTCTAAGTCCGGATTAGTGCTGTCAGTGGGGCCGCCGCTAACAGGTCCTGCACGGCCACCGTGGGGCTTGACTTGGCGCTATTCCGGACTTGGGGCGATCACGATGTCCCCGTGCGGGACTTAGAAGATGGAAGAACACAAGTACCCTTATCCCATGACTTGTGAGCGATTGGCATACGTTACCACATGAAGAGAAAAATTGGCTAAGTCCCGGATCCATATTATATGAAGAGAAAAATCGGCTAAGTCCCGGATCCATATTATATGAAGAGAAAAATTGGCTAAGTCCCGGATCCATATTATATGAAGAGAAATATCGGCTAAGTCCAGGATCCATATATAATAACCTAATAATCGGCTAAGTCCCGGATCCATATTATATGAAGAGAAAAATCGGCTAAGTCCAGGATCCATATATAATAACCTAATAATCGGCTAAGTCCAGGATCCATATATAATAACCTAATAACAGGCTAAGTCCAGGATCCATATTATATGAAGAGAAAAATCGGCTAAGTCCGAGATTGGGTCTGTCAGACATACACTTTCAAGATACCACACAAGCAAGCAAGATGGCCTAGTGATGGATCCATATGATATGAAGAGAAAAATCGGCTAAGTCCAGGATCCATATAATATGAAGAGAAAAATCGGCTAAGTCCCAGAT
This sequence comes from Anopheles ziemanni, assembly GCF_943734765.1. NCBI lineage: Eukaryota > Metazoa > Arthropoda > Insecta > Diptera > Culicidae > Anopheles > Anopheles ziemanni. The sequence continues at coordinate 5,000 of NW_026689742.1, read as the reverse complement.
TGGGTCTGTCAGAAATACACTTCCAAGTTACCACACAAGCAAGCAAGATGGCCTAGTGATGGATCCATATGATATGAAGAGAAAAATCGGCTAAGTCCCAGATTGGGTCTGTCAGAAATACACTTCCAAGTTACCACACAAGCAAGCAAGATGGCCTAGTGATGGATCCATATGATATGAAGAGAAAAATCGGCTAAGTCCAGGATCCATATAATATGAAGAGAAAAATCGGCTAAGTCCCAGATTGGGTCTGTAAGAAATACACTTCCAAGTTACCACACAAGCAAGCAAGATGGCCTAGTGATGGATCCATATGATATGAAGAGAAAAATCGGCTAAGTCCCAGATTGGGTCTGTCAGAAATACACTTCCAAGTTACCACACAAGCAAGCAAGATGGCCTAGTGATGGATCCATATGATATGAAGAGCAAAATCGGCTAAGTCCAGGATCCATATAATATGAAGAGAAAAATCGGCTAAGTCCCAGATTGGGTCTGTCAGAAATACACTTCCAAGTTACCACACAAGCAAGCAAGATGGCCTAGTGATGGATCCATATGATATTCAGAGAAAAATCGGCTAAGTCCCAGATTGGGTCTGTCAGACATACACTATCAAGTTACCACACAAGCAAGCAAGATGGCCTAGTGATGGATCCATATGATATGAAGAGAAAATCGGCTAAGTCCAGGATCCATATAATATGAAGAGAAAAATCGGCTAAGTCCCAGATTGGGTCTGTCAGAAATACACTTCCAAGTTACCACACAAGCAAGCAAGATGGCCTAGTGATGGATCCATATGATATTCAGAGAAAAATCGGCTAAGTCCCAGATTGGGTCTGTCAGACATACACTATCAAGTTACCACACAAGCAAGCAAGATGGCCTAGTGATGGATCCATATGATATGAAGAGAAAAATCGGCTAAGTCCCAGATTGGGTCTGTCAGAAATACACTTCCAAGTTACCACATGAGCAAGCAAGATGGCCTAGTGATGGATCCATATAATATGCAGAGAAAAATCGGCTAAGTCCCAGATTGGGTCTGTCAGAAATACACTTCCAAGTTACCACATGAGCAAGCAAGTTACCACATGAAGAGAAAGCCGGCAAAGTCTGGGAATGTTACCACATGAACTGGAAAATGGGCAAAAACCTACCTTCACAGGGAACGTGAATAAGTAAGGCTGTAGACATCGGATCGACAAGCCAAAGACTGATATGGAAAGGAAATGAGTAGTACTAGCTTTCCTGAGAGTTGCAGAGCTTAGACTGCATATGAACGAAAGTTATTAAGCGTCAAAGTCAGAGAAGTTACCCAAAGGAACACAAGTTCCAACTTAGAGCATGTATACCGCCTAGACGGTAAGAGGTACGGCCAGGCTGAGGAATAAGGAAATGTTGGCCAACATGTTCCCTAACTATCCCCCGAAGACCGCAAAGCAATCCAACATCAACCAAGAAAGTTATAGCCCGATCAAGGAAACACCTACTTTGCACCGATATTGCACCAAATACATGTACCAAGCACCTTCGGTTGCATACCTGCAGGGGTTTACCATAGTAGGCCATGGAAGACCGATATACCGAACATAATCACTTTCTATCTCCTCGGGTGTTTGAGATAGCGCTTTGCGGTACAAGAACGAAAGTTAGACCATATCTTGGTGCATCTTTTTGCCCAAGATCACAAGACCCTATCTACCAAGGCAAGAAAGTTGTGTGGGGACAAAATGTCCAAAAGTGCCCAAAGTGGCACACTTGAACCATATATTCGAGAAAAACACAAGTGTGGGCCCGAGCTAGCAAGTTGAAATGTTCTGACCGTCAGTAGCCCTAGTTGAGGTGCACTTATCATTATATGAGGCCAACGTGCCAGCTAGTCTCTAAAGGGGGCGATATGGGTGTTCCAAGGTTTGTACCCAATTGAGGAAAAAACAGGGTAAGGTACGGTGTACCGCGAATAACTCAGGCTATAGATGTCCGATCGATGAGTTTGGCATATGTATGGAAAGGTCTCGACGAGACCTAACTACCCTGAAAGTATGAAGGCAAAGACTTGAATGACCGGGAAGTTATTAAGTGCACAAGTGGTAAAGTTGCACCAAAGTCCATGTTACCCGAAGTGGTACATGAACACCCAATATTCGACCAAAACACAAGTTTAGAGACGAGCTAGCGAGCTACATTGTTCAGACCGTCAGTAGCCCGCATCAAGACACGCATTTCATTATATTGAGCCTAGCCGCTAGCTCGACTCGAAGTCGGTCATATGGTTGGTTGATGGTTTGGACCGACCACGTGGTGTACCAAGGTGATGTACCTTTCATGAATTAAAACTCTGGCTGTATGGCACTGAGCGACAAGCTAAGAAGTGATTTGGAATAGTCTTGAGTGGGACTATTTAGGAAAAAATGCGAACAAAAAATCACAAAGTCCTTGGGCGAAGCTATTAGCGAAACATAGAGCAAATTGGTACCAAAAACTATGGAAATGGGACTTGAGTCAAAAATAACCGCAAGTTGGAGAAGAGATAGCAAGCTTGCGTAGAACAATTATATTTGGTGCATGGTATCACCAACAAAAAAGTATATGGGGCCAAGGTGCTGGCTGGCCTCCAAAGTGGAGATATGGGCGATCCAAAGTTTGTACCCAAGTACGAACAAGTATGGAAAAAACAGGGTAAGGTACCAAGTACCATTAATAACTTCGGCTGTAGATGGCCGAGCGAGGCAAACGGCTCACCGTTGGAAAGGTCTTGGGGAGACCTATCTACCCTGAAAGTTTCATGAGGCTGAGTTGAAAGACCACGGAGATATTAGGTGATGATGGTCCAATTCGGGGACCAAGTCGCAGGAAATGGCGCTTGACCAAAATCACCCTTGGAAGGTGAATACCGGCTTACCGGTAAGAGATAGCGACTTGGCGTAGAATATTCATAAGTTGGGCGTGTAGAGACGCAACTTTTATTATATGGGGCCAACCCGGTCAGGGTGCTCCAAGTCGGTCGTTTGGTCGGTTTATGGTTTGGGCCGACCATGTGGTGTACCAAGAAGAGGTACCTTTCATGAATTATAACTCGGTCAGTTTGCCACCGAGCGACAAGTTGCGATGTGATTTGGAATGGTCTTGAGTGGGACTATCAAGCAAAAATACAAATAGAAAATCAGCTTGTCCATGGCCGAAGCTATTAGTGAAACATATAGCAAAATGGGTCCAAAAACGAATGAAATGGGACTTGGACCAAGAATAACGGCAAGTTGGAGAAGAGATAGCAAGTTGACGTAGAACATTTATATTTTGGGCATAGTATGACCAACAAAAAAGTATTTGGAGCCAAGGTGCTGGCTGGCCTCCAAAGTGGAGATATGGGCGATACAAAGTTTGTACCCAAGTACGAACAAGTATGGAAAAAACAGGGTAAGGTACCAAGTACCATTAATAACTTCGGCTGTATATGGCCGAGCGAGGCAAACGGCTCACCGTTGGAAAGGTCTTGGGGAGACCTATCTACCCTGAAAGTTTCATGAGGCTGAGTTGAAAGACCACGGAGATATTAGGTGATGATGGTCCAATTCGGGGACCAAGTCGCAGGAAATGGCACTTGACCAAAATCACCCTTGGAAGGTGAATACCGGCTTACCGGTAAGAGATAGCGACTTGGCGTAGAATATTCATAAGTTGGGCGTGTAGAGACGCAACTTTCATTATATGGGGGCAACCCGGTCAGGGTGCTCCAAGTCGGTCGTTTGGTCGGTATATGGTTTGGGCCGACCACATGGTGTACCAAGTTGAGGTATCTTTCATGAATTATAACTCGGTCAGTTTGCCACCGAGCGACAAGTTGCGGTGTGTTTTGGAATGGTCTTGAGTGGGACTATCAAGCAAAAATACAAACAGAATATCAGCTTGTCCATGGCCGAAGCTATTAGTGAAACATATAGCAAAATGGGTCCGAAAACGAATGAAATGGGACTTGGACCAAGAATAACGGCAAGTTAGAGAAGAGATAGCAAGTTGGCGTAGAACAATTATATTTAGTGCATGGTATGACCAAGAAAAAAGTATATGGGGCAAAGGTGCTGGCTGGCCTCCAAAGTGGAGATATGGGCGATACAAAGTTTGTACCCAAGTATGGCAAAAACTGGTAGAGGTACCTTTCATGAATTACTGCTCAGGCTGTATGGCACTTAGCGGGACGCTTGGCTCTGGTATGGAATAGTCTTGAGTGGACTATCAAGGAAAAATACGAACAAAAAATCACCATGTCCACGGACGAAGGTATTAGCGAAACTTAGAGCGAAATTGCGACCAAGTCGCTGGAAATGGCCCTTGGACCAAGTATACCGTCAAGGCGGTACGAGATAGCGAGTTGACGTAGAACATTTATAAGTTTGCCTACAAGAGACAAAAGTTTAGTTATATGGGGCCAACCCGCTCAGGGTTGTCCAAGTCGGTCATATGGCTGATCGAAATTTTCGACCAAGTACTGAGAAAACAGGGTAAGGTACCGTGTACCTCGAATAACTTCGGCTGTAGATGTCCGAGCGAGGCGAGCGGCATAGCGTTGGAAAGGTCTTGAGGTGCTCTAGGCACCCTGAAAGTATGAGAAAGCTATCTGGAAAACTTGTGGAGATATTAGAGAAACATAGGGCCCAAAAGATACCAAGTCGCAGGAAATGGGCCCTCCATGAACACCCTAAAATCCCAATTACGGCTAAGTTGCAGGCCAGCTAGCGAAGTGAAATGTTCTAGGCATAACTAGAACACGTTAAGGCGCAACTTTTTGAATAAGAACTTTTTTCGATATCTGGTCCCCAAAGGGGGGATATGGGCGATCCAAGGATTTTTCCAAGTTTCGGTACTTTTTACGGTATCGCTCATAGCTCCGGCTGTAAGCAAGCAAATGACAATCTAAGACATGATTTGGAAAGGTATTGAGTAGTACTAACTTACGTTAGAACACAGCGAAGCGCTATCGGTTCATGGCAAGGCCG
>NW_026689741.1:470000-493564 GCF_943734765.1 Anopheles ziemanni | reverse complement strand
GAGGTGGTGATGGCGGGTCGGTGCTGTAGGGTGCCGGCCTGTTGGCTGCCTTGGCCGGGTTGGTTGGTTAACACTTGATTGAGCTTGCACCCGAGGGTAATGGCACTTGAAGGTGGGTACCGGCCGGCTGACCTGGTGTGATGGTTGGTTGGTGAACACTTGGCGGTACTTGCACTTGGCTGTGCTTGGACTTGAAGGTGGGATCCGGCTGGCCTAGGCCATTGGTGGTTGGTTGGTGGGTTAGCCCTTAGTTGGGCTGGCTGGCTGGCTGGCCATCGGTGGTGTGGTGTGGTGTGGTGTGTGGAGTCGAGCATCGCGCGCCGTTGCCTTCTTCGGAGTGTTGTGGGTACGCAAGTGCTTGCAGTGCAAAGAGGTTGGTGATGGAGTGACATTGCCTTCACCATGGAGTTGCGGGTACTTAGGTACTTGCAAGGAGATGGTGGTATGGTGGTGTTGCGTGTGTGGTGTTCGATTAGAAAGATATAATTTCTAAGTCCGGATTAGTGCTGTCAGTGGGGCCCCCGCTAACAGGTCCTGCACGGCCAGCGTGGGGCTTGACTTGGCGCTATTCCGGACTTGGGGCGATCACGATGTCCCCGTGCGGGACTTAGAAGATGGAAGAACACAACTACCCTTATCCCATGACTTGTGAGCGATTGGCATACGTTACCACATGAAGAGAAAAATTGGCTAAGTCCCGGATCCATATTATATGAAGAGAAAAATCGGCTAAGTCCAGGATCCATATTATATGAAGAGAAAAATCGGCTAAGTCCAGGATCCATATATAATAACCTAATAATCGGCTAAGTCCAGGATCCATATTATATGAAGAGAAAAATCGGCTAAGTCCAGGATCCATATATAATAACCTAATAATCGGCTAAGTCCAGGATCCATATAATATGAAGAGAAAAATCGGCTAAGTCCGAGATTGGGTCTGTCAGAAATACACTTCCAAGTTACCACACAAGCAAGCAAGATGGCCTAGTGATGGATCCATATGATATGAAGAGAAAAATCGGCTAAGTCCAGGATCCATATTATATGAAGAGAAAAATCGGCTAAGTCCGAGTTTGGGTCTGTCGGAAATACACTATCAAGTTACCACACAAGCAAGCAAGATGGCCTAGTGATGGATCCATATGATATGAAGAGAAAAATCGGCTAAGTCCAGGATCCATATTATATGAAGAGAAAAATCGGCTAAGTCCGAGATTGGGTCTGTCAGAAATACACTTCCGAGTTACCATACAAGCAAGCAAGATGGCCTAGTGATGAATCCATATGATATGAAGAGAAAAATCGGCTAAGTCCCAGATTGGGTCTGTCAGAAATACACTTCCAAGATACCACACAAGCAAGCAAGATGGCCTAGTGATGGATCCATATAATATGAAGAGAAAAATCGGCTAAGTCCGAGATTGGGTCGGTCGGAAATACACTATCAAGTTACCACACAAGTAAGCAAGATGGCCTAAGGATGGAACCATATAATATGAAGAGAAAAATCGGCTAAGTCCCAGATTGGGTCTGTCAGAAATACACTTCCAAGTTACCACACAAGCAAGCAAGATGGCCTAATGATGGATCCATATGATATGAAGAGAAAAATCGGCTAAGTCCGAGATTGGGTCTGTCAGAAATACACTTTCAAGTTACCACACAAGCAAGCAAGATGGCCTAGTGATGGATCCATATGATATGAAGAGAAAAATCGGCTAAGTCCGAGATTGGGTCTGTCAGAAATACACTTTCAAGTTACCACACAAGCAAGCAAGATGGCCTAGTGATGGATCCATATAATATGAAGAGAAAATTCGGCTAAGTCCGAGATTGGGTCTGTCGGAAATACACTTTCAAGTTACCACACAAGCAAGCAAGTTACCACATGAAGAGAAAGCCGGCAAAGTCCGGGAATGTTACCACATGAACTGGAAAATGGGCAAAAACCTACCTTCACAGGCAACGTGAATAAGTCAGGCTGTAGACATCGGATCGACAAGCCAAAGACTGATATGGAAAGGAAATGAGTAGTACTAGCTTTCCTGAGAGTTGCAGAGCTTAGACTGCATATGAACGAAAGTTATTAAGCGTCAAAGTCAGAGAAGTTACCCAAAGGAACACAAGTTCCAACTTAGAGCATGTATACCGCCTAGACGGTAAGAGGTACGGCCAGGCTGAGGAATAAGGAAATGTTGGCCAACATGTTCCCTAACTATCCCCCGAAGACCGCAAAGCAATCCAACATCAACCAAGAAAGTTATAGCCCGATCAAGGAAACACCTACTTTGCACCGATATTGCACCAAAGACATGTACCAAGCACCTTCGGTTGCATACCTGCAGGGGCTTACCATAGTAGGCCATGGAAGACCGATATACCGAACATAATCACTTTCTATCTCCTCGGGTGTTGGAGATAGCGCTTTGCGGTAAAAGAACGAAAGTTAGACCATATCTTGGTGCATCTTTTTGCCCGAGAACACAAGACCCTATCTACCAAGGCAAGAAAGTTGTGTGGGGACAAAATGTCCAAAAGTGCCCAAAGTGGCACACTTGAACCATATATTCGAGAAAAACACAAGTGTGGGCCCGAGCTAGCAAGTTGAAATGTTCTGACCGTCAGTAGCCCTAGTTGAGGTGCACTTATCATTATATGAGGCCAACGTGCCAGCTAGTCTCTAAAGGGGCGATATGGGTGTTCCAAGGTTTGTACCCAATTTAGGAAAAAACAGGGTAAGGTACGGTGTACCGCGAATAACTCGGGCTATAGATGTCCGATCGATGAGTTTGGCATATGTATGGAAAGGTCTCGACGAGACCTAACTACTCTGAAAGTATGAAGGCAAAGACTTGAATGACCGGGAAGTTATTAAGTGCACAAGTGATAAAGTTGCACCAAAGTCCATGTTTCCCGAAGTGGTACATGAACACCCAATATTCGACCAAAACACAAGTTTAGAGACGAGCTAGCGAGCTACATTGTTCAGACCGTCAGTAGCCCGCATCAAGACACGCATTTAATTATACGGGGCCTAGCCGCTAGCTCGACTCGAAGTCGGTCATATGGTTGGTTGATGGTTTGGACCGACCACGTGGTGTACCAAGGTGATGTACCTTTCATGAATTAAAACTCTGGCTGTATGGCACTGAGCGACAAGCTAAGAAGTGATTTGGAATAGTCTTGAGTGGGACTATTTAGGAAAAATGCGAACAAAAAATCACAAAGTCCTTGGGCGAAGCTATTAGCGAAACATAGAGCAAATTGGTACCAAAAACTATGGAAATGGGACTTGAGTCAAAAATAACCGCAAGTTGGAGAAGATATAGCAAGCTTGCGTAGAACATTTATAACTAGTGCGTGGTATGACCAACAAAAATGTGTATGGGGCCAAGGCGCTGGCTGGCCTCCAAAGTGGTGATATGGGCGATTCAAAGTTTGTACCCAAGTATGAACAAGTATGGTGAAAACAGGGTAAGGTACCAAGTACCACGAATAACTCGGGCTGTAGATGGCCGAGCGAGGCAAACCGCATATCGTTGGAAAGGTCTCGAGGTGACCTATCTACCCTGAAAGTTTCATGAGGCTGAGTTGAAAGACCACGGAGATATTAGGTGATGATGGTATAATTCGGGGACCAAGTCGCAGGAAATGGCACTTGACGAAAATCACCCTTGGAAGGTGAATACCGGCTTACCGGTAAGAGATAGCGACTTGGTGTGGAATATTCATAAGTTGGACGTCGGAAGACGCAACTTTCATTATATGGGGGCAACCCCGTCAGGGTGCTCCAAGTCGGTCGTTTGGTTGGTTTATGGTTTGGGCCAACCACGTGGTGTACCAACATGAGGTACCTTTCATGAATTATGACTCGGTCAGTTTGCCACCGAGCGACAAGCTAAGGTGTGATTTGGAATGGTCTTGAGTGGGACTATTACGGAAAAATACTAAGAGAAAATCAGCTTATCCACGCGCGAAGCTATTAGCGAAACATAGAGCAAAATGGTACCAAAAACTATGAAAAAGCAACTTGGACCAAGAATAACGGCAAGTTGGAGAAGAGATAGCAAGTTGGCGTAGAACATTTATATTTTAAACATGGTATGACCAACAAAAAAGTATATGGGGCCAAGGCGCTGGCTGGCCTCCAAAGTGGAGATATGGGCGATTCAAAGTTTGTACCCAAGTACGAACAAGTATGGAAAAAACAGGGTAAGGTACCAAGTACCATGAATAACTTCGGCTGTAGGTGGCCGAGCGAGGCAAACCGCATATCGTTGGAAAGGTCTTGGGGAGACCTATCTACCCTGAAAGTTTCATGAGGCTGAGTTGAAATACCACGGAGATATTAGGTGATGATGGTCCAATTCGGGGACCAAGTCGCAGGAAATGGCACTTGACCAAAATCACCCTTGGAAGGTGAATACCGGCTTACCGGTAAGAGATAGCGACTTAGCGTAGAATATTCATAAGTTGGGCGTGTAGAGACGCAACTTTTATTATATGGGGCCAACCCGGTCAGGGTGCTCCAAGTCGGTCGTTTGGTCGGTTTATGGTTTGGGCCGACCACGTGGTGTACCAAGTTGAGGTACCTTTCATGAATTATAACTCGGTCAGTTTGCCACCGAGCGACAAGCTGCGGTGTGTTTTGGAATGGTCTTGAGTGGGACTATCAAGGAAAAATACCAATCGAAAATCAGCTTGTCCATGGCCGAAGCTATTAGTGAAACATATAGCAAAATGGGTCCAAAAACGAATGAAATGGGAATTGGACCAAGAATAACGGCAAGTTGGAGAAGAGATAGCAAGTTGGCGTAGAACAATTATATTTGGTGCATGGCATGACCAACAAAAAAGTATATGGGGCCAAGGTGCTGGCTGGCCTCCAAAGTGGAGATATGGGCGATCCAAAGTTTGTACCCAAGTACGAACAAGTATGGAAAAAACAGGGTAAGGTACCAAGTACCATAAATAACTTCGGCTGTAGATGGCCGAGCGAGGCAAACGGCTCACCGTTGGAAAGGTCTTGGGGAGACCTATCTACCCTGAAAGTTTCATGAGGCTGAGTTGAAAGACCACGGAGATATTAGGTGATGATGGTATAATTCGGGGACCAAGTCGCAGGAAATGGCACTTGACCAAAATCCCCCTTGGAAGGTGGATACCGGCTTACCGGTAAGAGATAGCGACTTGGCGTAGAATATTCATAAGTTGGACGTGTAGAGACGCAACTTTCATTATATGGGGGCAACCCGGTCAGGGTGCTCTAAGTCGGTCGTTTGGTCGGTTTATGGTTTGGGCCGACCACGTGGTGTACCAAGTTGAGGTATCTTTCATGAATTATTACTCGGTCAGTTTGCCACCGAGCGACAAGTTGCGGTGTGTTTTGGAATGGTCTTGAGTGAGACTATCAAGGAAAAATACAAATAGAAAATCAGCTTGTCCATGGCCGAAGCTATTAGTGAAACATATAGCAAAATGGGTCCAAAAACGAATGAAATGGGGCTTGGACCAAGAATAACGGCAAGTTGGAGAAGTGATAGCAAGTTGGCGTAGAACAATTATATTTAGTGCATGGTATGACCAACAAAAAAGTATATGGGGCCAAGGTGCTGGCTGGCCTCCAAAGTGGAGATATGGGCGATACAAAGTTTGTACCCAAGTATGGCAAAAACTGGTAGAGGTACCTTTCATGAATTACTGCTCAGGCTGTATGGCACTAAGCGGGACGCTTGGCTCTGGTATGGAATAGTCTTGAGTGGGACTATCAAGGAAAAATACGAACAAAAAATCACCATGTCCACGGACGAAGGTATTAGCGAAACTTAGAGCGAAATTGCGACCAAGTCGCTGGAAATGGCCCTTGGACCAAGTATACCGTCAAGGCGGTACGAGATAGCGAGTTGACGTGGAACATTTATAAGTTTGCCTACACGAGACGAAAGTTTAGTTATATGGGGCCAACCCGCTCAGGGTTGTCCAAGTCGGTCATATGGCTGATCGAAATTTTCGACCAAGTACTGAGAAAACAGGGTAAGGTACCGTGTACCTCGAATAACTTCGGCTGTAGATGTCCGAGCGAGGCGAACGGCATAGCGTTGGAAAGGTCTTGAGGTGCTCTAGGCACCCTGAAAGTATGAGAAAGCTATCTGGAAAACTCGTGGAGATATTAGAGAAACATAGGGCCCAAAAGATACCAAGTCGCAGGAAATGGGCCCTCCAAGAACACCCTAAAATCCCAATTACGGCTAAGTTGCAGGCCAGCTAGCGAAGTGAAATGTTCTAGGCATAACTAGAACACGTTAAGGCGCAACTTTTTGAATAAGAACTTTTTTCGATATCTGGTCCCCAAAGGGGGGATATGGGCGATCCAAGGATTTTTCCAAGTTTCGGTACTTTTTACGGTATCGCTCATAGCTCCGGCTGTATGCAAGCAAATGACAATCTAAGAGATGATTTGGAAAGGCATTGAGTAGTACTAACTTACGTTAGAACACAGCGAAGCGCTATCGGTTCATGGCAAGGCCGATATAAGCAGTCAAAGATGAAAAATGTTGACAAAATGAACAAAAATTACCTTGGTACGCGAATAGCGGCCAGGGATGAAGAGGTACGAAGATGGTGTAGAACAATTATAATTAGGGCTTGGTACGTTCTAAAAGTTTGCCGAAGACCGCAAAGCGCTCAGACCCATAGAAAGTGGCCATTTGGGCCGAACAGTGCGTGCAAAGAGGTGAAAATGCAAAAATTGCACTTTGTGGGGCGATTTGCGGGGGGAAGGAGGGGTCGGAGGGCAAAGTGTCTCTTGACCAAAAAGTCTTATCTCGTCGAGATCTACAACATTGCCGAAGACCGCAAAGCGCTAGCTCGCAATCGAAAAATCGAGATTTTGAAAATTTTCTAAGTCTTTGGCTCCCTAAGGAAAAGTTTCAAAAATCACGTTTGTCCCCAATTTTGAAGGGGAAGGAGTCGGTTCCGGGGCATGGTGTCTTCGGCAAAAAGTCTTATCTTTTTGCGTACTTTCGACTAGTTCAATAAAAATTTTTGACCCAAAAATTGTTCGGCGGACCCCTAGGTCGAAAAACCCGAAAAAAGTCGAAAAAAGTCGAAAATGTCGAAAAATGAGAAAACCTCATATTCGGACTCTACACGAGCCCCAGATATTGAAAAGTGAAATCCGCGGTCGATTTGGAACAAAAAATTGACCTAGGCAAAGTTGTATGGAGGTAGGGACCCCTGAGAAAAAAGTTTGGTCCCGAGGCTCCTTGGACCACCAAGTCCCTAGGTCGGACCAAAATCGGAAAAAATCCGACCAAAGTCGAAAGTGTCGAAAATTTTAAAAAACCCCTTTTGGGGCCCTATGGCCTCCCTAGATAATGAAAAGTGAGGTCCGCGGCCGATCCGGAAGAAAAACTTGACCTAGGCAAACTTGTATGACGGTGGGGACCCAAAAAAATTTCGATGAGTGTAGTTTAGACAGGCCGGAAAATGTATCGGAGGTCCGTATCAAGGGACGTCTTTTAGTTCTATGGGGTGGTGGTCGTCGAACAAAGTCGCCTAGGTCGACCACCAGAAAGACCAGTCGTGTTGTAATGGATGTTTTGACCACTTTACTAGGGAAACCTAGTACGTCGAAGCAAATTTGGGGTTCGAGATGTGTTGGTGAAAGTTGGTCCAACCTAGGTGTGCTTGGTGGAGGTTGACCATGAAAGTAGAGCATGATGGGAATGACCATAACTTTGGTTCTAGATGTCGGATCGGTACACTTTCGGCAGTTTTGGAAAGGTGAAGGCCTGCTCTAGCTATGTATCCTACCAAGCTGAGCGCCTACTAGTGAGCCGGAGGAGGTATTAAGGGTCAAAGGCAAAAAGGGGTACCCTAAAGTGCATGTGACCAAGAAAATGGGAAAAACGGTATCGCCTATAGCTCAGGCTGTATGGCTCGGATCGGTAAGCTTGGATATGCGTTGGAAAGGTCTTGACGAGCGCTAGCTATGTGTCCTACCAAGCGAAGCGCTAGGTGTTGAGCAAGTCGGTCATATTAGAGGGCAAAGGTAAAAAATGGTGGTTTAGAGGCGAAAATTCACCTTATGATCGAAAATAGCGGGCGAACGATAAGAGCTACGAACACGGCGTAGAACAATCATAAGTACGTTACCACAAGACCTAACTTTGGCCAATATAGAGCGAGAAGATCGGAGGTACCCAAGAGGGTGATATGGCTGGTTCAATGTTGGACCAAAACGAGACTTGAGAAATGGGTTGAAACACGGTATCGCGAATAACTCAGGCTGTATGGAACGGATCGACAAGCTAAGATCAGTGTTGGAAAGGTCGAACCGAGCGCTAACTATAATCCCAAACAACCGAAGCGCTAAGTGTTGAGCAAAACTGAGTTATTAAGCGACAAAGTGGAAAAATAATACCAAAATGGCCAAAAATCACACAAGACCAAGAATACCGAGCAGGCGGTAAGAGATAGCGGGTTGACGTAGAATACTTATAAGTTTGCCTCTACGAGACCTAAAAGTCGGCCATAGAAAGCGAGAAGATCGGACCACTCTGGAAGGGTGATACGAGTGGTCAAAAATTGGCAAAAATGAAACATGGCTAAAATGGATTTGACTTGTGCACCGTATAGCTCCGGCTGTATGGCATGGATTGTTAAGCTAGGATATGTTTTGGAAAGGTAACACCCAGCGCTAGATACGACTTGAAGAAAGCAAAGCGCTAACTAGCATGATTTGGAAGTTATTAAGCGTCAAAGTCGAAAAATGTTACCAAAATTGAAACTCGAGTACATTGGGCCAAAAAGTACAAGTTGTGAAATTTGGACTTACGAGTAAAATACCGAGCAGGCGGTAAGAGATAGAGACTTGGTGTAGAACAATTATATGTTGGGCATGTTATAACCTATATTTGGCCCGAACATAGTGACGAGATCGGTGGTACCCAAAAGGGTGGTACAGGTGTTAGATGGTTTTCCCAGAGCATAAGCTCCACATGATATGGAAAACGGGAAACATCATAACTTCGGCTGTATGGCATGGAATGGAACGAACAAGGTATCGATGGAAAGAGAAAAGGTAGCGCTCACTATAATTTCTACCAAGCAAAGCGCTAGCATGTGACCGTTCGGGTGTTATTGTGAGTCAAAGTCAGAAATTGTTACCACGAGAGGCGAAAATCCGACTAAGTCCATGAATACCGGGCTGGTGGTAAGAGATACGGCTTGGCCGTAGAACATTTATAAGTTGGCCAATACAAGACCTAAGTTTCGTCCATAGACGACAAGAAGATCGAAGATACGTGAAGGTGAGATATGGGCGTCCCAAAGTGGGCCTTTGAAAAAGTGACAAACTTCCCTTATAACAGCATACACCAAATATCTCTGGCTCTATGGCACCGAATAAGAAGTTGAGCTCAGCGATAGAAAGGTGATAGTCAGCGCTAAATATCATACGAACAGAGTGAAGCGCTAAAGGGAAAGGATCTTGGTGATATAAGGTGACAAAGTCGAGAAAAGTTGCCTCAAAATCATGAAAAATGTGAAAAATTGGCTAAGTCCCGGGTGCCTTAAGGGCAGGTTGATCGAATGTACCGAGCTGGCGGTACGAGATAGAGACTTGGTGTAGAACAATTATATGTTTGGCATGGCAAGACCTACATTTGGTCAATACAAAGTGAGAAGATCAAAGAAACCCGTAAGGGTGATATTGGTGTCCAAAGGTAAAAAGCACTAAGTCTTGGGAAACTTATATGAAGAAAAAGGACCCTGATGGGTCATATAGGATGGATCGAAAAATCGGCTAAGTCCCAAAATGGGGATGTCAGAACTACACTCAAAGGTTACCACACCAAGCAAGGCAAACTTATATGAAGGCAAGGACCCTGATGGGTCATATGGTATGGATCGAAAAATCGGCTAAGTCCCAAAATGGGGATGTCAGAACTACACTCAAAGGTTACCACACCAAGCAAGGCAAACTTATATGAAGCAAAGGACCCTGATGGGTCATATGGTATTTTACGAAAAATCGGCTAAGTCCCAAAATGATGATGTCAGAACTACACTAAAAGGTTACCACACCAAGCAAGGCAAACTTATATGAAGGCAAGGACCCTGATGGGTCATATGGTATTTTACGAAAAATCGGCTAAGTCCCAAAATGGGGATGTCAGAACTACACTAAAATGTTACCACACCAAGCAAGGCAAACTTATATGAAGGCAAGGACCCTGATGGGTCATATGGTATTTTACGAAAAATCGGCTAAGTCCCAAAATGATGATGTCAGAACTACACTAAAAGGTTACCACACCAAGCAAGGCAAACTTATATGAAGGCAAGGACCCTGATGGGTCATATGGTATTTTACGAAAAATCGGCTAAGTCCCAAAATGGGGATGTCAGAACTACACTCATGTGTTACCACACCAAGCAAGGCAAACTTATATGAAGGAAAGGACCCTGATGGGTCATATGGTATTTTACGAAAAATCGGCTAAGTCCCAAAATGATGATGTCAGAACTACACTAAAAGGTTACCACACCAAGCAAGGCAAACTTATATGAAGGCAAGGACCCTGATGGGTCATATGGTATTTTACGAAAAATCGGCTAAGTCCCAAAATGAGGATGTCAGAACTACACTCATGTGTTACCACACCAAGCAAGGAAAACTTATATGAAGCAAAGGACCCTGATGGGTCATAAGGTATTTTACGAAAAATCGGCTAAGTCCCAAAATGGGGATGTCAGAACTACACTCAAATGTTACCACACCAAGCAAGGCAAACTTATATGAAGGCAAGGACCCTGATGGGTCATATGGTATTTTACGAAAAATCGGCTAAGTCCCAAAATGAGGATGTCAGAACTACACTCATGTGTTACCACACCAAGCAAGGCAAACTTATATGAAGCAAAGGACCCTGATGGGTCATATGGTATTTTACGAAAAATCGGCTAAGTCCCAAAATGGGGATGTCAGAACTACACTCAAATGTTACCACACCAAGCAAGGCAAACTTATATGAAGCAAAGGACCCTGATGGGTCATATGGTATTTTACGAAAAATCGGCTAAGTCCCAAAATGGGGATGTCAGAACTACACTCAAATGTTACCACATCAAGCAAGGCAAACTTATATGAAGGCAAGGACCCTGATGGGTCATATGGTATTTTACGAAAAATCGGCTAAGTCCCAAAATGAGGATGTCAGAACTACACTCATGTGTTACCACACCAAGCAAGGCAAACTTATATGAAGCAAAGGACCCTGATGGGTCATAAGGTATTTTACGAAAAATCGGCTAAGTCCCAAAATGGGGATGTCAGAACTACACTCAAATGTTACCACACCAAGCAAGGCAAACTTATATGAAGGCAAGGACCCTGATGGGTCATATGGTATTTTACGAAAAATCGGCTAAGTCCCAAAATGAGGATGTCAGAACTACACTCATGTGTTACCACACCAAGCAAGGCAAACTTATATGAAGCAAAGGACCCTGATGGGTCATATGGTATTTTACGAAAAATCGGCTAAGTCCCAAAATGGGGATGTCAGAACTACACTCAAATGTTACCACACCAAGCAAGGCAAACTTATATGAAGCAAAGGACCCTGATGGGTCATATGGTATTTTACGAAAAATCGGCTAAGTCCCAAAATGAGGATGTCAGAACTACACTAAAAAGTTACCACACCAAGCAAGGCAAAGTACCTAGGTGAACCCTAGGAAGAAACACGGACCAAGTCAGATGGCCTACGTCAAGAGTACAAGTGACCTAGGCAAAGTTGTATGACGGTGAGGACCCTGAAAAATCTGGTTAGTGTAGTTTAGACAGGGTAGGTTTTTGGGTCGGCTGAACCTCCTTATTTTGGGTTTTGACCTCCTCAAGAAGCTACACCTAGGCAAACTGCCTAGGGTGAAAGTGCGAAGACCAATCGAATAGTAAGACAAGTTTTGACCGATCGCCCTAGGCAAGCTTGTATGAAGAAAGGGACCCTATGGGTCATATGGAAATATACGAAAAATCGGCTAAGTCCCAAAATTGGGATGTCAGAACTACACTAAAAAGTTACCACATCAAGCAAGGCAAAGTACCTAGGTGAACCCTAAGAAGAAACACGGACCAAGTCAGATGGCCTAAGTCAAGAGTACAAGTGACCTAGGCAAAGTTGTATGACGGTGAGGACCCTGAAAAATCGGGTTAGTGTAGTTCAGACAGGGGAGGTTTCTGGGTCGGCTGAACCTCCTTATTTCGGGTTTTGGCCTCCTCAAGAAGACAGACCTAGGCGAACTGCCTAGGGTGAAAGTGCGAAGACCAATCGAATAGTAAGACAAGTTTTGACCGATCGCCCTAGGCAAGCTTGTATGAAGAAAGGGACCCTATGGGTCATATGGAAATACATGAAAAATCGGCTAAGTCCCAAAATTGGGATGTCTGAACTACACTAAAAAGTTACCACATCAAGCAAGGCAAAGTACCTAGGTGAACCCTAGGAAGAAACACGGACCAAGTCGGATGGCCTAAGTCAAGAGTACAAGTGACCTAGGCAAAGTTGTATGGCGCTGAGGACCCTGAAAAATCGGGTTAGTGTAGTTCAGACAGGGGAGGTTTCTGGGTCGGCTGAACCTCCTTATTTCGGGTTTTGGCCTCCTCAAGAAGACAGACCTAGGCGAACTGCCTAGGGTGAAAGTGCGAAGACCAATCGAATAGTAAGACAAGTTTTGACCGATCGCCCTAGGCAAGCTTGTATGAAGAAAGGGACCCTATGGGTCATATGGAAATACATGAAAAATCGGCTAAGTCCCAAAATTGGGATGTCTGAACTACACTAAAAAGTTACCACATCAAGCAAGGCAAAGTACCTAGGTGAACCCTAGGAAGAAACACGGACCAAGTCGGATGGCCTAAGTCAAGAGTACAAGTGACCTCGGCAAAGTTGTATGGCGCTGAGGACCCTGAAAAATCGGGTTAGTGTAGTTCAGACAGGGGAGGTTTCTGGGTCGGCCGAACCTCCTTATTTCGGGTTTTGGCCTCCTCAAGAAGACAGACCTAGGCGAACTGCCTAGGGTGAAAGTGCGAAGACCAATCGAATTGTAAGACAAGTTTTGACCGATCGCCCTAGGCAAGCTTGTATGAAGAAAGGGACCCTATGGGTCATATGGAAATACATGAAAAATCGGCTAAGTCCCAAAATTGGGATGTCTGAACTACACTAAAAAGTTACCACATCAAGCAAGGCAAAGTACCTAGGTGAACCCTAGGAAGAAACACGGACCAAGTCGGATGGCCTAAGTCAAGAGTACAAGTGACCTAGGCAAAGTTGTATGGCGCTGAGGACCCTGAAAAATCGGGTTAGTGTAGTTCAGACAGGGGAGGTTTCAGGGTCGGCCGAACCTCCTTATTTCGGGTTTTGGCCTCCTCAAGAAGACAGACCTAGGCAAACTGCCTAGGGTGAAAGTGCGAAGACCAATCGAATAGTAAGACAAGTTTTGACCGATCGCCCTAGGCAAGCTTGTATGAAGAAAGGGACCCTATGGGTCATATGGAAATATACGAAAAATCGGCTAAGTCCCAAAATTGGGATGTCAGAACTACACTAAAAAGTTACCACATCAAGCAAGGCAAAGTACCTAGGTGAACCCTAGGAAGAAACACGGACCAAGTCAGATGGCCTAAGTCAAGAGTATAAGTGACCTAGGGAAAGTTGTATGACGGTGAGGACCCTGAAAAATCGGGTTAGTGTAGTTAAGACAGGGGAGGTTTCAGGGTCGGCCAGACCTCCTTATTTCGGATTTTGGCCTCCTCAAGAAGACAGACCTAGGCGAATTGCCTAGGGTGAAACTGCGAAGACCAATCGAATAGTAAGACAAGTTTTGACCGATCGCCCTAGGCAAGCTTGTATGAAGAAAGGGACCCTATGGGTCATATGGAAATATACGAAAAATCGGCTAAGTCCCAAAATTGGGATGTCAGAACTACACTATAAAGTTACCACATTAGCAAGGCAGACTTGTATGAAGAACGGGACCCTGGTGAAAGTAGCAAATATCCCAAACCGAACATGAATATTATACACACAAGAGTACGAACATAAAGGAACACGGACCAAGCGTACCGAGAGAATCGGTACTATAGAACCCTCGTGGTTCTACACAAAGACTTTATGTTAGGGGTTCAAGCCCCATAGTACTCAAACGGTGACAGTAGCAAATATCCCAAAACGAACGTGAATCTTATTCACAAGAGTACGAACATAAAGGAACACGGACCAAGCGTACCGAGAGAATCGGTACTATAGAGCCCTCGTGGTTCTACACAAAGACTTTATGTTCGGGGTTCACACCCCAAATCGAACGTGGAATTTACTTTCTGATGGTCATGCGGTCGTCCAAAGGGGTCTAGTATCCTGGGATGACAAGCATCACGGGCACAGCTCGTATCAAAACAGTCGAAGAGGCCCGCGAAAGCTTGCTTTCCATGGCTATGCGATGCACAAATTGAGTTTACTCACCGTAGTATAAAACGAACGAACCGAACCTATCCGAGTAGGGATAATGGGCGCAGTAACATACTTCTGTGACCCAGCGAGAGTTGAACGAGGTGACATGAACTGTCAGTGGCTTATATCAGATGGGATACATACATGAGATTGCTTTCAAATCTACACTCGAAAACCTAACCAAGTAAAAGCGAACGTGGGGAGGATTCGAAACCGGTAACGAAATCTTAAGCTGGAAAGAGTCATCACTATGGATACATATTATGCGAAACCAATCAAGTGCTCAGTACTGATCCAAAACCTAAGAGCACTAGTGAACACCTTATTCTCACCCTAGTTCACATCCAAGTGATCGACCACGTGTGTGAAGCAAAGACCAATCGAATTCCTCAATGGACTGAACACTATGAACAAATGGCCAAAAACGTTATAACTATCCAAACATCCTACTATCTAGCGAAAGTCATCACGATGGAACCATACAATGATCTTAACCTATAGCGCTCACCTATTCCTACCCAGAGTGCAAGTGAACATATTGCTCACCCTAACCAGTTCACATCCACGTGATCGACTAACATACCGAAGTTACCACAAGTCAAAGTTATACGTTTACAAGCGCAAGACCAATCGAAAACCCCGAAAGCAATCTCGACCCAAAATGTATTATCCGTGAGTGTAGTCGAGTCTCGTACTCGTCATCTGTAATCGTCGGATAGAATATCCAGTACACGGTTGTCTTTCCAAATGAAATCTACATACAGAACTCGCTCTTGGCAAATGGGTGGCATTGGCGCAATCAGGAGCGAGTTCCCGTCCGGGTGCCAAGTGATTGGCAAATGTCTGGGGGAAAGCAACCATATATTGATTTGTCTGTTAGTGTACTGGGTGTTTGAGGTATGTAGTATCCACGCTTGGTTGGGTGTGTCAGAGGACCATGGATGCGTTCACAACCCCAATTGGGGTACATCGGGAATGATTTTGTGGAACCGATGTGCCCGGCACACACTAAGTTTTGTTGCAAGTTAATAGTGTGCCATGTCCGGGGGGGTTGTGATTAAACTCTGGTGAATTGCGTACTGTGGTGATTGGGGTATGAAAGCCCCGCAGTTGCAATGATCGGACGCGCCTAGCGTGTCCTTTAGTTGATGGTAGGGAAATGAAGGCCCTTGTCAGCTCACCTAAGTATTCATGGAAGTTTGGCATAAGGTCGCTGTGGTAGGGGTATGAAGGCCCCGTCAGCGCATGCACAATCGGGCGCACGAGCGCTTAGCGGAGTCGAATGCCGCTCAAGTGCCTGTCCGGTGCATCGGGTGTGTGTGATACGAGGGCAATGAGGTTCGCACGGGGGCTCGCCTCCCGTGTGCTACCGGACTTGACAACATATAGAACGTGGTGTTTGCTCCTCCGGGTGCAATGGGACAATGAACATTCGAACGCAAAGTCGGAATTCTGGTTGATCCTACCAGTAATATACGCTCGTCTCAAAGGTTAAGCCATGCATGTCTAAGTACAAACAGATTTAATGTGAAACCGCATAAGGCTCAGTATAACAGCTATAATTTACGAGATCATCAACCTAGTTACTTGGATAACTGTGGAAAATCTAGAGCTAATACATGCAACATGCCAGGACCCTCGCGGGAACTGGTGCACTTATTAGTCAAACCAATCGCGGGTTCTCCGTGTCATTGAGTTGAAGTCTGGATAATGATGCTGATCGTATGGTCTCGTACCGACGACAGATCTCGCAAATATCTGCCCTATCAACTATGGATGGTAGTATAGAGGACTACCATGGTTGCAACGGGTAACGGGGAATCAGGGTTCGATTCCGGAGAGGGAGCCTGAGAAATGGCTACCACATCCAAGGAAGGCAGCAGGCGCGTAAATTACCCAATCCCGGGACGGGGAGGTAGTGACGAGAAATAACAATATGAAACTCTTTAATGATGTTTCATAATTGGAATGAGTAGAGCATAAATCCTTCTACGAGGATCAAGTGGAGGGCAAGTCTGGTGCCAGCAGCCGCGGTAATTCCAGCTCCACTAGCGTATATTAAAATTGTTGCGGTTAAAACGTTCGAAGTTGATACTTGTCCAACACAGTCCGGCTCCGCCGACCCGGTCAACCCGTGGTCGGTGGGCCAAGTCGGAATCTGGTTGCGACTCAATGGTGTGGTAGGGCACCAAGTCTGTGTCATGGTGTGCCCTTCAACGGGTGCAAGTGTAACATAGAGCTCGACCGCTCACGTTTACCTTGAACAAATTAGAGTGCTTAAAGCAGGGTGCCCAAACGCCCTAGAATAATCTTGCATGGAATAATGGAATACGACCTTGGTCTAATCTTTCATTGGTTTGTACTCAGACCGGAGGTAATGATTAACAGAAGTAGTTGGGGACACTAGTATTACGGCGCGAGAGGTGAAATTCGTAGACCGTCGTAAGACTAACTAAAGCGAAGGCATTTGTCAAGGATGCTTTCTTTAATCAAGAACGAAAGTTAGAGGATCGAAGGCGATTAGATACCGCCCTAGTTCTAACCGTAAACGATGCCAACTAGCAATTGGGAGACGCTACAACCAGGTGCTCTCAGTAGCTTCCGGGAAACCAAAGTCAGGTTCCGGGGGAAGTATGGTTGCAAAGTTGAAACTTAAAGGAATTGACGGAAGGGCACCACAATGAAATGGAGCTTGCGGTTCAATTTGACTCAACACGGGAAAACTTACCAGGTCCGAACTTATGGAGGTGAGACAGATTAATAGCTCTTTCTCAAATTTAAGGGTAGTGGTGCATGGCCGTTCTTAGTTCGTGGATTGATTTGTCTGGTTAATTCCGATAACGAACGTGACTCACATATGCTAACTAGAACGCAGTCAGCGTTAATGCGTCGATGCCGATTGGAACGGGTTAGGACCTTTCGGTGGAGTATGACCTGACACCTTCGCTGTTCGTGTGCGCAAGTGCACTTACGGTACGCTGC
Source organism: Anopheles ziemanni (assembly GCF_943734765.1). Taxonomy (NCBI): domain Eukaryota; kingdom Metazoa; phylum Arthropoda; class Insecta; order Diptera; family Culicidae; genus Anopheles; species Anopheles ziemanni. The sequence continues at coordinate 476,060 of NW_026689741.1, read as the reverse complement.
TTAGCAGGACAATTTGTGTTTAGCAAAATGAGATCGAGCGATAACAGGTCCGTGATGCCCTTAGATGTTCTGGGCTACACGCGTGCTACAATGTGGGTAGCAGCGTGTCTCCTATTCCGAGAGGAACGGGAAATCACTCAAATACTCACTTAGTAGGGATTATGGATTGCAATGGTCCATATGAACTCGGAACTTCTAGTAAGTGCTGGTCATCAGCCAGCGTTGAATACGTCCCTGCCCTTTGTACACACCGCCCGTCGCTACTACCGATGGATTATTTAGTGAGGTCTTTGGAGATGATCGTTCGCTGGATCCTCGTGAACCGCGTCTGCTTTATCGAAGTTGACCGAACTTGATGATTTAGAGGAAGTAAAAGTCGTAACAAGGTTTCCGTAGGTGAACCTGCGGAAGGATCATTAGTGGCCAAGTGATCCTTCCAGAAGTCCGAACCTGCGGGTTGAGACTTCGGCACAAGTTGCCATATGATAATTGACGAAACACTATAGAAGTCCGAACCTGCGGGTTGAGACTTCGGCACAAGTTGCCATATGAACATTGACGAAACACTATGAAGTCCGAACCTGCGGGTTGAGACTTAGGCACAAGTTGCCTTATACATGACTTCGAACAAATACACAAGTCCGAACCTGCGGGTTGAGACTTAGGCACAAGTTGCCTTATACATGACTTCGAACAAATACACAAGTCCGAACCTGCGGGTTGAGACTTAGGCACAAGTTGCCATATGAAAGTTGACGAAACACTAACAAGTCCGAACCTGCGGGTTGAGACTTAGGCACACGTTGCCTTATACATGACTTCGAACAAATACACAAGTCCGAACCTGCGGGTTGAGACTTAGGCACAAGTTGCCTTATACATACATTGGCCAAATAAACAGAAGTCCGAACCTGCGGGTTGAGACTTAGGCACAAGTTGCCATATTATATTCGATCAAACACTAAGTAGTCCGAACCTGCGGGTTGAGACTCAAGACCGTAACAAGATGTCACTATACAAGTCCGAACCTAAGGGTTGAGACTTAATGCGATCTAGATACCAAGTTGACATCCAATACCTGTTGAGCAAAACCAAAGATTCCCTGTTCTCGAATGATTACACTATATAACAGGGAATCTTGAAGAAATCAAGCAAGCGTGAAACAAAGTCATCACTTGGGCATGCTCGATAGCCAACCACATGACCTTAACCTAAGAGAGCATGCAAACCACATGATACCTATAAACGATTAACCCGCCCTAGTTCAATCGTTCACCAAGTGATGACTTCAGTATGGCTAAGAGAAAAACTTTTAAATGGGAAAAACTCTAAGTCCGAACCTCCGGGTTGAGACTTCCGCGTCGGAGGTGGGCGCACCTCCTATCCGAAAGATGATGAATCAGGGGTGTTCGGTCAGCAATGGTCGGATACCCCGTCGTAGTCCAACTATGACAATCAAAGTCAAGACCTCCGGGTTGAGACTTTCCGCGAGTACAAGCATAAAGGAACACGGACCAAGCCGTACCGAGAGAATCGGTACTAGAGCCCTCGTGGTTCTACATTGAGAGAGCCCTCGTGGTTCTCATTAGGGGCTTTATGCAAGTCGTACTCAATACTGTGGTGTGAAGTATAAAGTATAGTCTTCGCCTGGTCCACGCTGCTTCGGCGGTCCTGGGTAAGATAGTTCATTCTAGCTTGCCCTATAGTGGAATGAGGACACTTAATGCTTCGTCTTTTAGCGGCGGCTAGACTCCTCCTCACGGGGAACGAGTTGACGCACACAGCGGCGGCTTACGCACTATGGCAATCATGGATGCCTGAAGATTCCGTGAAGTTCTCCCCTGGTCCACGCTGCCTCGGCAGTCCTGGGTAAAATGGAATATTTCCAGCTTGCCCTATAGTGGAAGAGGACTATCCAACAATATAAAGTCAAGACCTCCGGGTTGAGACTTTCCGCGTCGGTGGTGTCGCGCACCGCCTATCCGAAAGATGGTGTAACAGGGGTGTTCGATCAGCAATGGTCGGATGCCCCGTCATAGTCCAACTATGACAACCAAAGTCAAGACCTCCGGGTTGAGACTTTCCGCGTCCGGAGGTACGCGTACCGCCTACCCGAAAGATGGTGTGCTTCTGGGGTATTCGATGAGTCGGATACCCCGTCGTAGTCCAACTATGACAATCAAAGTCAAGACCTCCGGGTTGAGACTTCCGCGTCCGGAGGTACGCGTACCGCCTACCCGAAAGATGGTGTGCTTCTGGGGTATTCGATGAGTCGGATACCCCGTCGTAGTCCAACTATGACAATCAAAGTCAAGACCTCCGGGTTGAGACTTCCGCGTCCGGAGGTACGCGTACCGCCTACCCGAAAGATGGTGTGCTTCTGGGGTATTCGATGAGTCGGATACCCCGTCGTAGTCCAACTATGACAATCAAAGTCAAGACCTCCGGGTTGAGACTTCCGCGTCCGGAGGTACGCGTACCGCCTACCCGAAAGATGGTGAATCAGGGGTGTTCGATCAGCAATGGTCGGATGCCCCGTCGTAGTCCAACTATGACAATCAAAGTCAAGACCTCCGGGTTGAGACTTTCTAAGAGTACAAGCATAAAGGAACACGGACCAAGCCGTACCGAGAGAATCGGTACTAGAGCCCTCGTGGTTCTACATTGAGAGAGCCCTCGTGGTTCTCATTAGGGGCTTTATGCAAGTCGTACTCAATACTGTGGTGTGAAGTATAAAGTATAGAGTCCTCCACTGGTCCACGCTGCTCCGGCGGTCCTGGGTAAGATAGTTCATTCTAGCTTGCCCTATGTGGAAGAGGACTCAATACCCTACCTGTTGAGCTTGAAACAAAGTCATCACTTGGGCATGCTCATATTGCCATACAATATTCCATTATCTACTAATGAGCATGCAGCTATATGATTATAACCTGTAAACGATTACCCCGCCGTAGTTCAGCGCTTCAACCAAGTGATGACTTCAGTATGGCTAGTGTGTGAAGTATAAAGTATAGTCCTCCCCTGGTCCACACTGCTTCGGCGGTCCTGGGTAAGATAGTTAGTTCTAGCTTGCCCTATGTGGAAGAGGACACCATACTTAATACTGTGGTGTAATGAACAAAGTATAGTCCTCCACTGGTCCACGCTGCTTTGCAGTCCTGGGTAAGATAGTTAATTCTAGCTTGCCCTATGTGGAAGAGGGCATACAAGACAAAGTATAGTTCTCCCCTGGTCCACGCTGCTCCGGCTGTCCTGGGTAAGATAGTTAATTCTAGCTTGCCCTATGTGGAAGAGGACATAATACTCTACCTGTTGAGCTTTAAACAAAGTCATCACTTGGGCATGCTCTATAGCCAACCACATGACATTAACCTAAGAGAGCATGCAGCGTATTATCCCAATGCAAAGTAAACGATAGACTCGCCCTAGTTCAGTGCTTCAACCAAGTGATGACTTCAATATGGCTAGTGTGTGAAGTATAAAGTATAGTCCTCCCCTGGTCCACACTGCTTCGGCGGTCCTGGGTAAGATAGTTAGTTCTAGCTTGCCCTATGTGGAAGAGGACACCATACTTAATACTGTGGTGTAATGAACAAAGTATAGTCCTCCACTGGTCCACGCTGCTCCGGCGGTCCTGGGTAAGATAGTTCATTCTAGCTTGCCCTATGTGGAAGAGGGCATACATGAACCAAGAACGAAGGTTATGATCGAGGAATGATTCGACAACTAACCGATGGTATGAAATGTGAAGAATTCAAGCAAGCACACAATCAAGTCATCACTTGGGCATGCTCGATAGCCAACCTCATGACATTAACCTAGTAGAGCATGCGAAAACCAATATATATGTAAACGATGCCCCTCCCTAGTTCAGCGCTTCAACCAAGTGATGACTTCAGAATGGCTAAATCAAATCGGTTCAAAACATACCATCGGTACCCTATTGAAACACACAAGTCGATATCAAACCTCATGATTGTGTAGTCCTCCACTGGTCCACACTGCTCCGGCGGTCCTGGGTAAGATAGTTCATTCTAGCTTGCCCTATGTGGAAGAGGGCACATTACTCAATACTGTGGTGTTATGAACAAAGTATAGTCCTCCACTGGTCCACGCTGCTTCGGCGGTCCTGGGTAAGATAGTTAGTTCTAGCTTGCCCTATGTGGAAGAGGGCATACAAGACAAAGTATAGTTCTCCCCTGGTCCACGCTGCTTCGGCGGTCCTGGGTAAGATAGTTAATTCTAGCTTGCCCTATGTGGAAGAGAGCATACATGAACCAAGAACGAAGGTTATGATCGAGGAATGATTCGACAACTAACCGATGGTATGAAATGTGAAGAATTCAAGCAAGCACACAATCAAGTCATCACTTGGGCATGCTCGATAGCCAACCTCATGACATTAACCTAGTAGAGCATGCGAAAACCAATATATATGTAAACGATGCCTCCCTAGTTCAGCGCTTCAACCAAGTGATGACTTCAGAATGGCTAAATCAAATCGGTTCAAACCATACCATCGGTATCCTATTGAAACACACAAGTCGATATCAAACCTCATGATTGTGTAGTCCTCCACTGGTCCACGCCGCTTCGGCCGTCCTGGGTAAAATGGAACATTCCAGCTTGCCCTATGTGGAAGAGGGCACATTACTCAATACTGCGGTGTGAAGTATAAAGTTCAGTTCTCCCCTGGTCCACGCTGCTTCGGCGGTCCTGGGTAAGATAGTTCATTCTAGCTTGCCCTATGTGGAAGAGGACACTTCATACTTCGTCTCTAAGCGGCGGCTTGACTCCTCCCTACGGGGAACGGGTTTACGCGCACAGCGGCGGCTTACGCACTATGGCAGTCATGGATGCCTTACGTTTCTATGAAAAGTGTGTTCCTCCCCTGGTCCACGCTGCTTCGGCAGTCCTGGGTAAGATAGTTAGTTCTAGCTTGCCCTATGTGGAAGAGGACACGTAGACTTACTGTGGTGTGAAGTATAAAGTTCAGTTCTCCCCTGGTCCACGCCGCTTCGGCCGTCCTGGGTAAAATGGATTCATCCAGCTTGCCCTATGTGGAATGAGGACACTTTATGCTTCGTCTCTAAGCGGCGGCTTGCTCCTCCCTACGGGGAACGGGTATACGCGCACAGCGGCGGCTTACGTTATGGCAGTCATGGATGCCTTACGTTTCCATGAAAAGTGTGTTCCTCCCCTGGTCCACGCTGCTTCGGCAGTCCTGAGTAAGATAGTTAGTTCTAGCTTGCCCTATGTGGAAGAGGACACGTAGACTTACTGTGGTGTGAAGTATAAGGTTCAGTTCTCCCCTGGTCCACGCCGCTTCGGCCGTCCTGGGTAAAATGGATTCATCCAGCTTGCCCTATGTGGAATGAGGACACTTTATGCTTCGTCTCTAAGCGGCGGCTTGCTCCTCCCTACGGGGAACGGGTATACGCGCACAGCGGCGGCTTACGCAAGTTAGTCACCCTCGGCAGTGGATCACTCGGCTCATGGATCGATGAAGACCGCAGCTAACTGCGCGTCATAATGTGAACTGCAGGACACATGAACATTGATAAGTTGAACGCATATTGCACGTCGTGGGAACCTACCATGATGTACAGATGACTGAGCGCTTATATTTGAGAAATGTATCGCATACATTTAACTACGCCGTGACACCCGTCACGAGACGTGCACCATGATGTTAACTAGGGTCGCGACGACCCGCTAGCATTAAAGAACCCGTGGTTTACAATATACTGGCATTGGAATTCGAAGTATTTAGAGCGTCCGTGTTCCCGCGTGAGGCGGAAGTACGAGGAGAAGGCGTGCTTGTGGTGTCTGTGGTGGTGTTTACTGATGTCTAGCTTCAGCTTATTTATTTATTTAAATAGAAGCGAAGATGTCAAAGTAGCGTCGAAGCAGCAGCGGTAGCACAAATGATTCAAGTATGGAAGTTGACCAAAGGAACACAAACAAACTAGCGTATGGGCAATGGAAGGTATCAGTGAGTTAAACCACACGCGGGCTAACAGCCCGTTAACCGAGTCCAACGGTACATATTGGACATTG